>NC_072777.1:14650313-14951813 GCF_022539595.1 Amphiprion ocellaris | reverse complement strand
AAATAAAAGCTGAGTTTTGGCATGTTGTGTATGTAAGGGACACATTTGATAGTGGTTTTTAAACATATGAAGCTAAGCCAGAAGGCAAAACTCTCAATTTACCAGTTGATCTACATTTCAACCCAAATCTATGTTTATGAGCTCAGGGTATTGGTAGAAAGATGGCCAGAATGAAGGGTTTGTTTTGTTTTGGGGTTTTTTTTGTAGAATGGTTACACTCAGGCTTAAATATAGAGTGGAGATCTTTAACATCTGGAGGGAGCTCATAGCTCATTCAGACAAGTGACTCCACTATATTTAGGTGTATATAAAGGTGGTTCGGGCATTTGATTAGGATGCCTCCTGACATCATTTGGAGGTTTTCCAGGCACATCCAACTGGGTCTAGACCCCCAGCTGGAGGGATTATATGTTTATATGCAAGTACGACCTGACTCTGAATAAACTGAGGAAGATAGATTTATAGATAGTTCTTTTTGAGTGGATGCCATCTATTAGGCCTCGGAGTAGCAGTACAAATTTAGGTTTTATGTTATGGGATGGGTGTCATAGTGGAAAACTGTTTACAGAACTCACCTATGATATTTTAAATATTCTTTTATTTTCATGCACCAATCAGTGATTGAACTTAATACTGTGTATGTGCCAGAGCTGTAGTACTCGAGTCCGGACTCGAGTCTGAGTCCGGACTCGAGTCCGAGTCGCATGCTTTCATTCTGAGGTATTCTCTGAGTGCAGTTGAATGTTCATTTAGACAGACACTTTTGTTTAGCTTACTCTGTTAAAATAAATTTTTGCAGACAAATTTATTTATATTTGAGAAATATAAGGCGATTAACTCCGTCAAGAAGGTTATGTTTGTTGGTTTGTTTAACAGGATTACACAATTTCAACTGAATTTCACCTAAGTTAGTGGAGGGCTGAATTTATTTTCACTTTCTTGCAAACATTGCAAGACTTTTACGTTTTCGACATTGTTAATTTATCAGTGAATACTGCATGGATCTTGATTTTAAAAAAAATAAAAACTGACACATTTAGGATGTTATGTTAGGTTCTATGAATGTGTAGTTTGGCGTGGATCCAGATAAAGTCCTTATATAGCAGATATGCCTTTTTTTGTTTTTCAAAAAAGATGTCTAAGAGAATAGCTTAATAAGCAGCATTGTTTTTGAAAATGGTTTTGTTGTTTAGCTGCACGCACAAGGTTATTGCTACATTTTCAATACCCTATTCAGAATGAGGATTACATGCTGTCTAAGGAGAGTGTTAAGTATAACAATGAGATTGCTCTAATTTTATCCTACAGTGTTTTTACACTGCACTTTCTTTTGGATAATTATGAATTATAGTGCATTTGAAAACAGATTCTAGCATCACAAAAATTACAAGTGGTCTCAAATGTTTTTTTTTTCTGTCTCAGAGTTTACTCTTAATCTCTCAGACTCGGACTTTAACTTGGACCTTGTGGACTCGGACTCAGACATTTGTGGACTCAGACTTGACTTGGACTCGACAAGCCCAGACTTGGACTTGTCTTGGACTCGATAAAAGTGGACTTGACTACAGCCCTGATATGTGCCCCTTATGCTGCCAAAATAGCTCTGACACATTGAGTCATGGACACAGGAACTCCATGGATGTTTCTGGCATTGGGACATTGGTAGTGAATCCTTTGGGTCCTGTGGGTTGTAGAGTGAAACCTCTATGGATCAGGTTTGTTTCGGCTCATCCCATGGATGTTTGATCAGTTGGGGATCTGGGTAGTTTTGAGGTCTGATAGAAGCTCTTTGTCATGCTACTTTAGGCATTTCTGAGCTGTTTTTGTGTGGTGACATGGCTCATTGTCAGACTGTCAGGGCGTGCTGTTGACAATAAGGGGAGTGCTTGGTCTGAAAGGAAGTTTAGGTGTCAAGATAACATCAAAGCTTCCCAGTAGAACAATGCATTGTAACGTAAGATGATCAATAATACGCACATCACCTGTCAATGGTCTTAATGTTGCGGCTGATGAGTGCAGCTGGTAGCAAAAAAGTCATCCTTCCATCGTCTATACACCGCTTAATCCTCATTAGGGTCGCAGGGGGCTGCAGTCTGTCCCAGCTGGCAGCTGAGCAAAGGCAGGGGACACCCAGGACAGGTCTATCACAGAACTACATTTACAGACAATCACATTCACATTCACACCTATGGACAATTTAGAATTACCAATTAACCTCAGCATGTTTTTGGACTGTGGGAGGAAGCCGGAGTACCCAGAGAAAACCCATGCATGCACAGGGAGAACATGCAAACTCCATGCAAAAGGATTCCAGGAAGGCCGGGACGTGAACCAGGGATCTTCTACCTGCAGGGCGAAAGTGCTAACCACCGAGCCCCTAGTAGAAAAACCTAGCCTGCTGAACAGAGAGGTGCTTTTATTTTGGTATGCACACCAGAAGTCCACAGCCTTCACATCCGCTAACTTCACGTGGCGTCGCTGCCGCCCAGGGCAGAGAAAACCACGGCTGTTGCTCGGCTTGTTTGGTGCGGTGGACGGTTGCATGTTTACAGCGTTAGTAGCGTTTTTAGAAGCAAACAGTCAACAACAGGGTCAGTACTCTCCTTTTTTCGCTCAGCAACACACAGGACCATGAATGGTAAGTCCACGAACGGCACGCTGGGAGGAATGGCCTGCATCGAGGGTCTTCCCCCGCTGCCGAAGAGCCTGAGCGGGCTGCTGAACTCAAGCGGCGGCTCCTGGAGAGACATGGAGAGGATGTACTTGAAGAAAACCATGATCCAGGACGACCTGAGCCGAGGCAGGAACAACGCCGATAATCTGCTGGCCAACAAGCCGGCCAACCTGGACGCTGCTCTGGCTCTGCTGCGGAAAGAAATGGTAACATTTCAGGGAGGGTTCAGTTCATTTGTCGCTCAAAATGCTCCGTTTTTCACCGCTGGTTTGGTCGAGAGCCGTTTAATCCCCGAGAGCTGTACGTTCACATGCAGCCAAATTCCATAAAGAAACTCTCCAGTTTAAAATGGTTTGGCTTTTGGACAAACTCAAGCGCCTGTTAGCGCACAAACTGAGGCTGTTTGCAATCAATAGAGTCTCTTGGTGGATTCGGCGTGTATGCAGTTTACCATGCACTGCACTGCATTAATAAAATATCAACTTTTAGATATGGATCACGTTTTTTGGAGAAGACGGCATACTTAGGTTTTCAAAAGAGAATGAAGAAAACCCCTAAATATGCGCATTTTTTGTTTGCCGATTTTCTGAAAATGCCTCTTACTGTGCATGGATCATTTTACATTATGTAAAGTGACTTGCAGGCACTGAAAGATAAAAGTAATTTTTTAAACGGAGTCTGGTGCTAAGAACACCATAGAAAAAGGATCAGGAACAGCTTTGTATTGGATGAGACAAATTAAGCCATTAGGCCTGTGCTGATTTTCACTCTAATCTCCATTTAATACATTTAAGCTTCAGTAAAAAAGTTTTTTTTTTTTCCTCGTCACACAGGAACTAGCACACAATCCTCTAGTGAACTAATACCTGTTTATTACATTCACTGAGATGTAATCAGAGTGAAACACTTAGTACACACTCCCTTGCCAGCAGCAGGGATTTTCATACCAGAGTCAGACCAGATTTCATGATCGAGGTAGACTTTCAAACAGCTCTTGGTCGATATAGAACAAAAGCCTGTTTCCTAATATACAGTCATTCAGGTTAAAAAGGTCAAACTGTTGTTGAAACTCTATCCATTTGTCATGTGGATTCTTGTTACAGGCTTTGCTAAATCCTATTCCTGCTTCACGTGCTTCCATCTCCCCGCAGCCAGGCTTATTGCTTTGCTGCTGTTAATGTATTACTACGACTTTGTAGTTCACATTGTTAAATAAGTATTTAGTGTCCTATATCTCAAAGCGTGTAAGCCACTCCCTAGTTTGAAGATCGCTGTGTTTGGTCTCTCTTAGAACCGACCGTGATTTGCATGCACAGAAAAACAATGCAGCGAGTTCAAACTGCTCTGTCAGCTGGGTGGTATGCAGCAGAAATGCCCTTTTCACCCCACGATGGTGGCCTTGACAGAGTAAAGTCACAATGTCAAAGAGGGGAGCAACAAAGCAGGTTTAATTTTTACTGCAATTCTTTTCGCAGCTGAAATATTTCCATACAGCTGTTGTTTTTTCATCAATGATAAACCTATTTATCACATCTAATCACTGATTTTTACAGTTTTTTTTATTGTACTTTCACATAGCACTACTTTGACTTTAACAGCATTCTTTGTAAAGTACAAATCTGCATCAAAATATGACTTAAAATAATCATCCCCTGAATTCAGTGCACCTCCACGGGGCCAAATGTGAGTGAAATTATACCTGCCACGCACTCCACTTTCCAAACATCTATTTATTGATAGACTCTATGATTTACCGATGTTCCCTAAACACCTCACATGCAGCTGCAGTAGAAGCTAGCAAGGCAGCTGTGCACAGAGAAGCCTCTAGTCTCTACTTAGTTACTGCAGCGCTGCAGCTCAGACAGGTGCAAGAATCACTTTGAAAAGAGTGAAATAAGGTGTTGTAAGGGCAGATTTACCCAATCTGAAACCAAGTGATATTCGGTCATGCTTGTCAATAATATTCCGTTAATTGTGCAGCTGTACAACTTTTTAGCAACTGTATTATCCATCTCATTTTGCTGTGCACATGTGAAGCCTGACTGTCAGCCACAATCCACATATTACAAATAAGATGTGGGTTAATCATTAAAAATTCTAAATGTGAGAGTTTTCTTTTTGTACTAAGCATCAGAAATGTTTTTGAATGTGTTTGAGTGAATTTGTCAATGATTGTTTCTTCAGTGACTAATTGATTATTAGTTTTTTAAATGATTTTCTCACTACTGGTCCACTAAATGATTCATAGACATGTCATTTTCACACTAATGTCAGGTTATTACTGTAGTTTATCCAGTTGGTGTTTTTCAAAGCTGAAGCAAGCAATCAGTTAGTTGATTTTTGATTTAGCAAGAATAAAATGGCAGTTGTATCAAAAATGATTGAGTAATTTATTGGGCAAAAAGGCCGAACAGCACCTTAATGTATTTTAGTTCTGTGGGAAGTAATCAAAACTTCTTTGGGTTTTGGATTGTTAGTCTGACAAAGTAAACTATGTAAAGATGTCTGTATTGGTTTTAAAAAGCTGTAATTAATAGTCCTGCTGTTTTCTGACAGTGCAAAGACTGAATATAGGCTGCAGGTCAGTAGATTTTCAAGGTATCTGGGTCTGTTTCCTTGTTTACTTTTTGAGTCGTGTGGAAAATTCCTCCTGTGTTAATCAGGATCTTGATTTTTCTCCAGGTGGGTCTACGTCAGCAGGATATGTCCCTGCTGTGCCAGCTGTGGTCGCTCCACGAGTCCATCCAGGAGTACAAGGGGAGCTGCCAGGACCTGAGCGCTGCCTCCAGCCTCAGCATGATGGAGAATGGCTACTTTGATGAGGATGACGAGTATTACCCGGAGCCTGGTGCCACTCCCACTGGAGAACAGCCGGATGGAGAAGTTGGAGACGGGACGGCAACAATGGCGTCAGCCAAGAACGGGAGCAGCAGCGGCAAAGACGACAGCTGGGACTCTTTTCACGTCACTATCTGAGGCCTCATTCTCAGCATTTTCCTGCAGATGGATACATGTTCTGGGGACAACAGACTGGAATAAGCTGGTGGGAAAGCAGAGTGGCTTTAGAAAACTTTTGGCCTCCGAGAAGGGAGTGGCTGGTTAGAGATAGCAGCCTGTGCTGTCTGGTTTTTATAAGAGACTACAGAAGTTCCAGCTTAACTTCATCTCCTCCTCAGGTGAAACATTTACCTGCTTGTGCTGCAGAATTTTTTGGGGGGGTTTTTGCAGCGTGACCAGGATTTTCATCAAACTGCGGAGCTGAGTGGCTGGATGTTTTGACAAGTGGCTCGCTAACATCCAGTGAAGCACTCAGGAGTTGAGCTGAATTGTATTCAAAGACTCTATATACTCACAATTAGGCAATATGTATACTTCTTTTTATAAAACACTCTGCTGCTGCTTCTGTATCATTTGGTTTAACTAGCCAGTCACTCTTTTTGGCAGAACTTTTTTTTCTTTAACATATACAAAAATATATGAACAAAGTTTTATTATTTATTATATAATATAAATAACAAAATATTTGCTTTCCTGTTACTCTCTATGGAGGTTTTTGTACTGCACCACTACCCAGAGACAAGGGTACAGCATTTACATGTTAGGAATCCCGCTGAGGGATTTCTGAACAGTCAGTGTTGGTGCAACAAGATGATAGACTTTGTGGACATGTTGATGGAGACAGTGTTGGTGTTACATTTAAGTAGTGAAATCAGTCATTTATGTAAATCCAGAAGGTCTGAATGAAAGTTGTCAGACCTCAAGAAAGAAGAAAGAGGTGCAGTCCTCATACCGATGTAAAAATGCTTGACAGCAGGGGGTGGATGTTGGGTATAAGGTCTACACCTTCCTGCCTTTAGACGGAGCTGATATCTGCTCTGAAAATGTGAAATGTTCAAAATGCTGGAAACAGTTTTCGCATGGGTGAAAAGTCTCCTAGCCCGGTGTGCTTGGCTGTAGATAGTGTGCTTCCCCAAACCTCCAAAGCTGCTACTGCTTCAACACATTACACGCAACTTTGGTGTGTCACTGTTTTCTGACTTTGTGGTGTGCACAGCTGCCTGAATCTGGATTATGCATTTAGCCTACCTGTAATTATGACACATTAGCTGAGTCGTTAAAGTATATGTCAGTTTATTCTCACTTGGATGTTGCTTTCGTAGTTATGGTAGCCATGTTCCTGTTGATAATAATAACACTGTACTCATCAAGTGTAAGTGCAGAGCTCTGGGAACAGATCTGGCTCACAGATCTCACTTATTACTTTGTTGAGGGCAGTGTTGTCATAATCAATAGAAATGACAGAGAACACACATTCAAGTGCTAATAAATAGTAATTATCCTTTAACAAAGTAATCAGAAAAGAACAAGCTATAATGACTTATTCTGCCACTTTCCACATAACCAGCTTTCAAAATTACAAGACTTTATCAAATAGACATTGCCAAGAATTGCTGTGATCAACTCATAATTTGCACTTGCTGTTTGGAATGTTGGGTTATTTATCACATTTATGGGATGTTTACATGCATAAATCTGATTGTGTTTTGAAGGCGATAAGTTATAAACAAGTAGTTTGTTCAAAATAATTTCTGAACCAGAAACAGGTTAGCTTCTCTGGTCACTGTGGCCTTCAAGGATTGCTAGCAGTGTAAATAAACAGCTGTAGCTCTAAACCTAATAGCAACTATCAAGTGAATACAGGGTACTTTATATTTATATGTATCCTGCATCAAGATCTGAACTGATCTCGTCTTTGCAGTGTATCTAGATCTATACTATATGCCTGGAGTTACTGGCTGAGGCCATGAGATCAGTGAAGACGTCTCAGAGGGATGTAATGCGTCTTATACCAGTGTTTCTACATATTTATATACCCTCCAGGAGCCGTTCAACTATCTTAGCTTCATCGTAAAACTGTAGCAGATGGGAAGCTTCCGTTACAAGACAATACTGGTCACTAGCAAGATTGTAAAAGAGGAAAACTTGCCTTCATTGTACGCTAGTGAATAAGATAGAAACAAACACCGTACAGTGCACTGAATTAATGCTGTTTTTGTCGGATCTAAATACAAAAGCAGCCTTATTTCAGACTTTTAGGTGTGTTTGCTCCTCAGCAGGCGATGACACTTTCATGTGCATATCTTCATACTGCTACTACACATTAGAATGGTCTCCTCTGTCTTCCTTAAACACTGCAGTGAAGCTCTCAGCGGAACCAGTAGCATCACAGCTCAGTACACAGAAGTACAAAATTTCTTTACCCAGCATCACTTTGAGAATAGCTTTTCCCGAAACATGTTCATATTGTGTCTGTATGGATGATTTGATGTCATCTTTGTGTCCATTGGTCCACTATTTGATCACAAACCAAAGAAAGTGCAGCACTCAACATTGTATTTGGTTAAAGGTGCTGAAGTAGACAGTGTCCCAACAAACTGCTCCTGAATGGTTACATTATGATATCTTAAAGAATGTCTATTGCAGTTATTTTGCAGCTGATGAATGGAGGACAGTTACTCTCAACATGTTATCTGTCCTGCAAGAAGTTCCTTATTTTTAAAATAAGAACTGCCTCACTCAAAGAAACGCCATTTTTTTCAGTTGATTGACAGAAAATGTTTGATTTCTGATTACATAGGTGTTGTGAAATTGTTGTCACCGACTGAGGAAAGTGTAAAAATATTCACTTTTTGTTTTCTACATGTGCAATGTGTAAAAGTCAAATGTGTGGCCACAGCAGCTAAATTCACGCAAGACTTTCAAGGAGCTTAGCAGTTTGACATAAAATTAAATACCAAGTATTACTCCTTTCCCTCCATTGTAATCAGACTACTTTGTCAAGTTTTAGTCTCACAAGCACCTTTGTCAAAATCAAGGGGCATAATTACCTTCTGACTGTTAAAGGAACTGTTCAACATTTTGGAAAATATGCTGAAAATAGCCGAAACAACTCACCTCGCACAGTCTGCCAGTAACAAAATCCACCTACATCTCCTCTAAAGATGAACCGATCATCTTTGTTTGAGCCATACAAAAAGTAAGAGTCTAGTTTTATGAGGTTTTTTTTAGTTTTTTTTGTCAGACTTGCAGAAAAATGTGCCCAAAATGTCAACTATTCTGTTACTAGTTTGATTATATCTCACTGTTGTTTGTCCATTTCTTCTGATCTGAGTTGGGAATAACTGTATAAGGTTTTCTGCCTCTTATAGGTTTTCTGCCTCTTATTTCTCACTGTTAATGTTAACACTTTGCCTGTTCATTTCCATAATGCCACTACACATTCCTAACTAGAAGAAGAACACTAATAAGAGGCCTCAGCATTGGTTTTGGACTGAAAATTTGCTCCCTGTTATTTGTTGTGGATCCACAGTTAATGAAACTTAACATTGTGTCTGTACGTTAAACCTGGATTCAAATTCTGCTCATTTTTCAAGTCATATTACTCATTTAGGGTCTGCTAAGTCCAGCTGTTTTATCACTGCAACTTGATCTTGAAGCACATTCGATCAAACAAGATAATTGATACAGTTCAAAACGCAACACAAATTTTGACCCTATATGATTTTTATTGGATGTCTACACAATTAGTGCCTTTGTAAACCTGCAGGTCTTAGACCTGTGGCTTGCTGTTCAGATGGGAATGAGAATATCCAAATGATTTCAACTGCTTGACATGCACTTGGTTTTTAAAGCTGCTACGTGTCGAATGTCAGACTAAACGACTAAAGCAACCTCGTAAATCCTTCACTGAAGGTGTACTACATTACTACATAGATGACTTAATGCTTGGCTAACCAAATGTGACAAATCTGTTATTGTTCTTCAACCACTAATCCAGAAACTCACAGGATGAGCAGATTAAAACCTGTGCTGAGAAATGTGGGTAAACATGTTTGTTGGATGAAAACTTCAGTTCGCTTTGGTCTTTTCCAGTCTGTCGTCACTTCTTTTTATTTTGTCAGACCTCTGTCGAAAGCTTGTCTGACGTGTTATAGACACGGATGCAGCTGTTGGGAGTGGTGTATTTTTGACGCTTCCGCCCTCTGAAATTTGAGTTGCTTCATCCAAAGTGCTGCCGCTCTCTTCCTGTCTTGACTGATGCTTTCCAGAAACTGGAGACATCAAGCAAGGACCATAGTGCTTCATTCTGTCAAGATCAATTTGAATCTACACGTAGCAGCTTTAACTTCCAAAGATAACAACGGCCTTAAAATCAGTCGTGTCATTCAGCAAATTACGCTACATGGTGCACTCCTTGCTTCTAACTTTGCACTTGTGTATGGCTGTTCTGTGTTAAATCCCCCAAAACTATAACTACCTGATCCTCTTTGAGTTGGTCTGTAGCAAACAGGCACATGGTGCTCCTTGTACAGCAACACTGCAAATCCAGCACAAAAGAACGAAAACAAAAGAGCTTCAAATGGAACACCAGCAAATTGCACCCAATAATGTAATATTATAGTGTGTGTTTCCGACTTCTACAACCTAAAATATTCCCCCTTTTTTTTCTCGTGATTATGGATCGTAGATGTGTCATCTCAGGGCAAACTTGTGTCAAAAAGTCTTTTCCGTTGTTAGCTCCTGACAAAGTAATATGTGTTCTACCTAAAACATGACTTTAATGTGACTGTTTTGTTACATGTTGAAGATCTGGCCAAATGTAAATAATGTGACATCAAACCCACATACAATGAATTAGGATGAAAACGTCAACGTGAAAATGTTTCAGTGCGAGTCTCATAATCAAAGAGTTTCTCTTTAGACTCGCTGTTTTGCCCCAACTTTGAACAATCACATGGACTAATCGACTGAACAGAGGACGTTCAAAGAGAGCTAGTGGCCTCAATAAACCAGCATTCAATGCAACCACAAAAGCTTGATGTGGGGGACATTGCTGTTACCACAGTCATGGGTCATATTTTACACATTTGGCTGTTAAAAAGCTTTGTGGAAACTCTACGGAGAGTTGTGACACTTGAAGGCAGAATAATCTGATCGGAGATTGATAATATTTAATAAAAGAGGGGAAAAGGATTGTTTTATTCCTGTAACATGCTGGTCTTTGTCTCCCTGAAAATGTGTAAAATGTGTGTTCTTCTGCAACTTGATCTTTTCTGGGTTTTCGGATGTGAATGAGCCAAGAAAAACATGAGAAAGCCTTACAGGTATCAGATATAACAGCTCATTTTTACAGCTTCTTCGACATTGACGCACTAAATATCTAATATTTATCAATTGGTTGGAGTATGTTGATGGTAACTTAATGAGAAACCAGACATGTGACATTATGAAATTTCCTTCTTACTTGTACTTTATATCACTCATCATAATCATTCATGAACTGTAGTGGAAATAAAGGTGTTGATGTATTTTGTGTTGCATAGACAAGTGATCTGTGGAGAACATGTGAAGGTGTGTGGCTGCCATCCGTCATTCCTCCTGTTACTGAATCCATCGATGACCATACTACTGTTTGTCTGGACGATATAGTCTCAATGCTGTCCTGTCATAGTTACTATACTGAATTTAATAAAGTGATTCCATACTTTTCAGGGTTGGACTGATGTTTCATAATGAACACAAGAAAAATGTTTATCGGTGATGTGGCTCGAATGAATGTACGCTACCGTTCAAAAGTTGGGGGTCACTTAGAAATGTCTTTATTTTTAAAAGAAAAGCAGTTTTTTACAATGAAGATAACATTAAATTAGTCAGAAATACAGTCTAGACATTGTTAATGTGGTAAATGACTACTTTATCTGATTTTTAATGGAATATCTCCATAGAGGTACAGAGGAACATTTCCAGCAACCATCACTCCTGTGTTCTAATGCTACATTGTGTTAGCTAATGGTGTTGAAAGGCTAATTGATGATTAGAAAACCCTTGTGCAATTATGTTAGCACATGAATAAAAGTGTGATTTTTCATGCAAAACATGAAATTGTCTGGGTGACCCCAAACTTTTGAATGGTAGTGTATATTTGTTAAACTGTAAGGCAGAATAGAAACTCAACTGTTACCAGCACATATAAGTTGAACAACATTTTAGAATGGCATGTTTGCTCTATTAACCTATTCTTGTATTAATTATTAAGAAACAGATTTTATTTAGTATTTCCAAACAAGACCTTAACATATTCCATGTTTTTTTGTTTGTTTTTTAAATTCACTATTTTGAGTGAGATTTCAGTCCAGCGCGGTAAGCAACACACATTAACGGTTTCAAATGCACTTTAATGCAAAATACTGCTGTTTAATGGGGTCAAAATTCTAACTAATAGATGTCAACATAAAAATTTCCCAGTGGATTACTTCCATTTTTTTAAATGACAAGTTTTATTTTTAAATGTAATGTTTAAATACACACGTGGACAAAATTGTTGGTACCCCTCGGTTAATGAAAGAAAAGCCCACATTGGTCACAGAAATAACTTGAATCTGACAAAAGTAATAATAAATAAAAATTCTATGAAAATTAAGCAATGAAAATCAGACATTGCTTTTGAACTGTGGTTTAACAGAATTATTAAAAAAAATAAACTCATGAAACAGGCCTGGACAAAAATGATGGTACCCCTAGAAAAGACTGAAAATAATGTGACCATAGGGACATGTTCAATCAAGGTGTGTCCTCTAATTAGCATCACAGGTGTCTACAAACTTGTAATCAGTCCCTCAGCCTATTTATAGGGTTACAGTAGTCATTGTGTTGTTTGGTGACATGGTGTGTACCACACTAAACATGGACCAGAGGAAGCGAAGGAGAGAGTTGTCTCAGGAGATTAGAAAGAAAATTCTAGACAAGCATGTTAAAGGTAAAGGCTATAAGACCATCTCCAAGCAGCTTGATGTTCCTGTGACTACAGTTGCACATATTATTCAGAAATTTAAGATCCATGGGACTGTAGCCAACCTCCCTGGACGTGGCTGCAGGAGGAAAATTGATGACAAATGGAAGAGACAGATAATAGGAATGGTAAGAAAAGAACTCAGAACAACCTCTGAAGACATTAAAGGTGAACTCCAAGGTCAAGGTACATCAGTGTCAGATCACACCATCCATCGTTGTTTGAGCCAAAGTGGACTTGATGGGAGATGACCAAGGAGGACACCATTGTTGAAAACAAATCATAAAAAAGCCAGACTGGAATTTGTCAAACTACATGTTGACAAGCCACAAAGCTTCTGGGAGAATGTCCTATGGACAGACCAGACAAAACTGGAACTTTTTGGGAAGACACATCAGCTCTATGTTCACAGACGCAAAAATGAAGCATATGAAGAAAAGAACACTGTCCCTACTGTGAAACATGGAGGAGGTTCTGTTATGTTCTGGGGCTGCTTTGCTGCATCTGGCACAGGGTGTCTTGAATCTGTGCAGGATACAATGAAATCTCATGACTATCAAGGTATTCTAGAGAGAAATGTGCTGCCCAGTGTCAGAAAGCTTGGTGTCAGTCACAGGTCATGGGTCTTGCAACAGGATAATGACCCAAAACACACAACTGAAAATACACAAGAATGGCTATTCTGAAGTGACCTTCTATGAGCCCTGATCTAAATCCTATTGAACATCTGTGGAAGGAGCTGAAACATGCCGTCTGGCAAAGGCACCCTTCAAACCTGAGACAACTGGAGCAGTCTGTTCATGAGGAGTGGACCAGAATACCTGCTGAGAGGTGCAGAAGTCTCACTGACAGTTACAGAAATCATTTGATTGCAGTGATTGCCCCAAAATGTTATACAACAAAATATTAAGTTAAGGGTACCATCATTTTTGTCCAGGCCGGTTTCATGAGTTTATTTTTAAAAATAATTCTGTTAAACCACGGTTTAAAAGCAATGTCTGATTTCATTGGTTAATTTTCATAGAATTTTTATTTATTGTTACTTTTGTCAGATTTAAATTATTTCTGTGACCATTGTGGGTTTTTCTTTCACTCACCGAGGGGTACCAACAATTTTGTCCACGTGTGTATGCTATTGAGGTGTCACATTGAACATGCACAAATTTGCTTATGGAATCTGCATTTCCAGAAGCAAACACTAGACATAATAAGGTCCTAAATTCCTGTTTCATTTTGTTTACATAGTCAAAGGCTTTTGTAAAGAGGAATTTGGATGTTTAATTTTAGTAATCTATGGATCAGGAAGGCTGCACAATAGTGTAGTGGTTAGCACTTTTGCCTTGCAGCGAGAAGATCCCTGGTTCGCGTCCCGGCTTTCCCGGGATCTTTCTGCATGGAGTTTGCATGTTCTCCCTGTGCATGCGTGGGTTTTCTCCGGGTACTCCGGCTTCCTCCCACAGTCCAAAAATATGCTGAGGTTAATTGATTATTCTAAATTGCCCGTAGGTGTGAATGTGAGAGTGATTGTTTGTCTTTGTATGTGGCCCTGCGACAGACTGGCGACCTGTCTAGGGTGTCCCCTGCCTTCACCTGAGTCAGCTGGGATAGACTCCAGCCCCCCCGTGACCCTAGTGAGGATTAAGTGGTGTATAGATAATGGATGGATGGATGGATGGATGGATGGATCAGGAAATACTTTTCCTCCGTCTATAACAAATTCTGCTATTTTCTTAAGGAATACATTGTTCTGCAAATCAGACTGTGAATGATATTAGTTAAAAAAAAACTGCAGAAACTTTCAGAATATAGATAGGAATACAAATGGAAAATATGGTTTATGCTGAAGTGGAGATTTTAGGCTCAGAGTAGGAGAAGTGAACTAATTTTAGAAAAACGCTGACTGACACGTACAATTTTTAACCGGTATCACCATGAAACCTTCCGAGATTATACGTATCTATTGTTTGTGTTCTCATATGTTATCAGAGTTACATATGTTTTGTTTTTTTACAGAACTGACGCATTGACAGGCACATTTCCACCACTATCTGCTGTTTTAGATTCATGATGCAGTTCTTCAGATTAACAAATATTAATATAAGACAGTGATCATACAGCATTAAAGAGAAGACTTGGGAGACTGGTCCTTGCTAATTTGTAGAAATTATGGCAAAGAATCTGATGTTAGTTGTTCACTGTTGTGGATATCATGTCATCATCACACTACTATAAATATATATTGTATATAAGTATAAATATTCATAAGTATTAGAAAAAAATAACATTTGATTGACTTGATGATGGGCTGCACAGTGGTGTAGTGGTTAGCACTTTCGCCTTGCAGCGAGAAGGTCCCTGGTTCGCGTCCCGGCTTTCCCGGGATCTTTCTGCATGGAGTTTGCATGTTCTCCCTGTGCATGCGTGGGTTCTCTCCAGGTACTCCGGCTTCCTCCCACAGTCCAAAAATATGCTGAGGTTAATTGATTATTCTAAATTGCCCGTAGGTGTGAATGTGAGAGTGATTGTTTGTCTTTGTATGTGGCCCTGCGACAGACTGGCGACCTGTCTAGGGTGTCCCCTGCCTTCACCTGAGTCAGCTGGGATAGGCTTCAGCCCCCCTCACGACCCTAGTGAGGATTAAGCGGTGTATAGATAATGGATGGATGGATGGATGACTTGATGATTGTGCTGCAAAATGAAAGGGTATCAACAAAGCTACAAAACTGTGCAAACATTTTGCTCCAAATTACAAATTCAAAATTCTTAGAAAAAATGGTCAAGGAGTTGTACATCGCCAAAAATTTACTTTTTAAAGTATAGTCAATGTAGACACAAATGCAGGCACATCAGTAGCTTTGGATTGTAACACTTTTTAAGCTTTGATGTTCTTACTAAGGCTGCATCCAGCATGCCAGAGCAAAGGCCAGATGATCACCATATTCATTGGGATTCATCGTCTGATGACCATGAATGCCTCATTTTGTGCCAATACATAGAGTAACTACTGAGACATTTTATAGAATAAATGTAAACTTTGTCCTAATGTTGGCCCTACAGGAGAGGTCAAGGGATTAACATAATCATCTGGGCAACATAAATTTAGTTTTTCAGTTTCATGTCAATTGATCCAGTGGTTCTTGAGGTATTTAAGTCTGGACCACCTGACCAACTCACCAAAATTGCCATCCACAAACATAGATAACAATAATACATAAAATATCAACTATCATCTTTATGTCCAAAATCCAAAGCAAACCCAGTAAAAGACTGACAAACGCAGCTCCCCCACTCCAAACTGCTCTTCTTTCCCTCTCTCTGCTGCCCCACTTCTTTCTTCTTCCTGAATGCATCTCACTCTGACCTGCATTTAAATGCACCAATCTGCATTTTGGTCTTGAGTAGCTGCCATGCCTGTGTAGTTCCAGCTTAATTGATCAGTACTGCAGCCGGGTGTGCCGGCTTTGATGTAGCAGCTTCTCCTGCTGCGAGGTTGGGATGAATTACTGATGATGATAACACTGTTTATATTTTCACACTCGGAGACTCCATTCAAATTCTCACAAACCTCCCTGAGAGACTGAAGAAATGGGTCACGCAACAATCACTTCAGCTTCATGCAGTGTGGGCACCATGTTTTCTGGTGTCACAGCTGAAAAGAAGCTCTCTACCTACTTGAGTATTTTAATATTACTCTATGCCGTGTACACATCACTGCGTGTATCTGACAGCTATCACGAGCACGTAAATGTAGGAGGCATTATTAGACAACTAATTCAGTGACTCAGTATCAGAGGTGGAAGAAGCATTTCGCTAATTTATAATACGGCACTGTGAAAATCTTCCACTACAAGTAGAATTCCTGCATTCAAACCCTCCACTCGTAAAACTCTATTCCTTAAAGTATGGAAAGTACAAGTACTCATTATGAGGTGAATTGTTATTTGTCAGTGTTTTACTCTTGGATATGATGTTTTTGGATTAATATTATTGCAACACTGGTGTACCTGTTACAGTTTACTGCTGTATACACTTACATTCAGCGGTTTGGACACACCTTCTCATTTAATGTTTTTTCTTTATTTTCATGATTATTTACATTGTAGAGTCTTACTGAAGGCATCAAAACTATGAATGAAAACATATGGAATTATGTAGCAAACAAAAAAGTGTGAAATAAATCAAAACATGTTTTATATTTTAGATTCTTCCAAATAGCCAACCTTTGCTTTGATTACTGCTTTGCACATGGTTTTCACTTCAGAGGTGTGCCTTGTCAAGGTTCATTTGTGGAATTTCTTGCCTTCTTTATGGGGTGAGGACCATCAGTTGTGTTGTGCAGAAGTCAGGTTGGTACACAGTTAACAGCCTTATTTCCAATCCAGATGGTTTTTGGATGAGATGGACCACAGAGTGAAGGCAAAACGGCCAAAAAATGCATCTCTGGGAATTCCTTCAAGACTGTTGGAAAACCATTTCAGGTGACTACCTCATAAAGCTCACAGAGAGAATGCCAAGTGTGTGCAAAGCAGTAATCAATGCAAAGAGTGGCTATTTGGAAGAATCTAAAATATAAAACATGTTTCGACTTATTTCACACTTTTTTGTTTACTACATAATTCCATATGTGTTCATTCATAGTTTTGATGCCTTCAGTGAGAATCTACACTGTATATAGTCATGAAAATAAAGAAAAACCACTAAATGAGAAGGTGTGTCCAAACTTTTGACTGGTAGTGTATGTTTGAAGATGAGCTCGTTTTAACTAACTGATACACTGTTACTTAGCTTAATCTGCGGCAATGCATCATCCATCCATCTATACAGTGCTTAATCCTATGTAGGGTCACCATGAGGCTGGAGCCTATCCCAGCTGATTCAGGGCGAAGGCAGCAATGCATCATATTGTATAAGATCATCAAACGTTTGTGGCATTGCTATCCTGCAAGAACCACAAATCCCTAAAAGGTAGATCTTTAATGATCTCAGTTTGTTTTTAGTTTTGTGTTGAGACACTTTACAGCTAATCCACTTGAGTCATAAAGTAACACTTCATTTTATAGTTGATCAGACTAAAAAAAATACAAATTCTGAATCATAATCTTTTGGGAATCGTTTTTTACTGGACAGTAAGGGTATGAAAGATTGTAATCCGAAAAGTAATTAAGTAAGTAAAGCTGTCAAATTTAGTAGACTTAATCATCTTGAATCTATTCTTAAGTACAGCTCCTTGAGTAACTCTAGTAGCACTGTAAAAACACCATGAATAGATTTAGTCAAATCAACCCATCTTTTCTAATTTACTAAGTGTAAACATGACTTTTGCTTAGCACTAGTTAGTTGAACTTAAAATGAATCAACCAAATTGTAGTTAGCTCACATTTTTAGGAGTGCAGGGAAAGTTACATGTCAAAGCTGAAGAAACGTAACATAATTTACAGGGAGTTACATTCCCCTGTTGCTCAACATTTTCTGAAATGACCAAAGATAGTTCCAACCCAGCCGGCAATAACATTGAAATGTTGCTTGCATGTGAATGTGTCAGCAATAATAATTCAATTGTAGATTATATAAAATAATTTACCACTAAAGAAGGCCATTTTTCATAATACATACACTACTGTTCAAAAGTTTGGGGTCATTTAGAAATGTCCTTATTTTTGAAAGAAAAGATTTTTTTTCAATGACGATAACATTAAGTTAATCAGAAATACAGATGTCTAGACATTGTTAATGTGGTAAATGACTATTCTAGCTGGAAATGGCTGATTTTTAATGTAATATCTACATAGGGGTACAGAAGAACACTTCCAGCAACCATCACTCCTGTGTTCTAATGCTACATTGTGTTAGTTAATGGTGTTGAAAGGTTAATTGATGATTAGAAAACCCTTGTGCAGTTATGTTAGCACATGAATAAAAGTATGAATTTACATGGAAAACATGAAATTGTCTGTGACCCCAAACCTTTAAACGGTAGTGTGCTTTCACTTTGATACATTAAAAGTACTGTCTTATATGCAATCTTTTTATGATTTACTTACATTTTGCAGTATTTCTCTCTTTTCATTGATTTGAAATGTTTGAGTTAACATGTGATCAGTCTGCTAGATCAACAGATTAACGCCTGATGTAAAGTCTTATTCTGACATCACAGTATTTTACTATGCTGCTAGATGTCCTGTTTATGGCCTTGCAAATGCTGATCAAGATGCTTTGAGGTTTTTTTAATTTTATTTTGCACCTGTGCATTCATGTGTTTAATTGTAGTTATTTTAATGTCAATGAAAGACAACAGTGTTTCTCTCACAACGTTTTTCTTGTCACAGCTCCAATACAGTATTTAGATTTTTAAATGAACTTTAAAGCTTTCATTCAGATTCAGGACCAGTATTGTCCAAATGCACTGCAGCTTCATAAAGGAT
Source organism: Amphiprion ocellaris (assembly GCF_022539595.1). Lineage (NCBI taxonomy): Eukaryota > Metazoa > Chordata > Actinopteri > Pomacentridae > Amphiprion > Amphiprion ocellaris. The sequence goes on along the minus strand of NC_072777.1, from coordinate 14,932,867 downwards.
TTTGATACAGACTGGTTCAGTGTGCATCATGTGAAGGCCTGCTTGTCTCTCTGAGCTCTGTGCTGTGGTCTCGTGCTGCCTGTCTGAGCGTCTGTTAGGAGATTAGAGCAGATTAACATAATCTTGACTGAGAGAGCAAATCCAAGGTGCGCATCACTCTCTCCACAGGGAGGGATGGGACAGATCAGAGCTGGGCTTTGTGGATCGGCAGAAGGCTGCTCTGTCACAATAACATGCAGGAAGGTTGTGCTGCTAGTGGACGATGTAGGGGACCGGCTGGTTGTAGTTTTTTGTTTATAATTCCTGTAAAATATTATCGAGGTGTATATATTGTCTGCACTCTGTTTATTTTCGGTATATTGTGCTCCTGCTCCCTTTGTGTTCTTCTCAGTCCACTGATCCCAATGAAATCAGATCAGGACCTGTTTGTGTTTCTGGCCTCGTTCTGTGTGGTCCTGTTGTCTCTCTGACTGCAAGACAAATGACCAGTGGTTTCACATGCTGCCTATTTCCTGGTGTGTGGTACTCCATCATTTGAATACGTATATTGTGTCTGCTTCCTGCTGACACCATGACTCAGTTTAATGTGGGCCAGTATTGGCAGCTATTGATAATAACTTTACACTCTGCAGATGATGAATTCCTGTGACGCAGTTTGTATTTGTGGTTTTAAATGTTTTTCAATGATTGTTTAGATTGGCATGGATTTAGGTACAGAATTCATGTTTCCCTCAGGATTAAATTATTAACTGCTGACTTTTCATCTAGCACCACCACCATCAGGAAAAATTCCAGCTTGCCCAGAACTTCGGTTTATGACCAAATACCTGCAAAACTAATGACATTCAAATGAGCCTCTGCTCTTTGTATTTAGTAATGGTGATGAAAGAAGTATTTGAATCCCTTACTTAAGGAATGGTGGAGTTATGTGATGATCAGTGTACGTTTGTCTGTGAATCCGTCTCTCTGTCCGTGTGAAACATTACTCAAAAACAGACTAACGAATTTGGATGAAATTTTCAGGGGATTTTAGAAATGACACAAGGACCGACTGATGAAATTTTCACAGTGATGCGGCTTATAGTCTGGATCCTCAGCTTTGTTAAGGATTTCCCATTGCAAGATATGGCTGCCGGCACGGCATCGCTGTAACCATGACATGAACACTGTGTCAGTTACCTGCTGACGATCACATGATTGTGATCCTACTACAAAATGACCGTATTTATCAGTTGGAAATCATACAAGGAACACATGATTAAACTGTGGGGTGTTTCTGAGTCCCATCAATTCCTGCCGCCCGCTACATATTTAGGTCATGCATGTAGCAAACCCCAGCCAGACAATGGTGAAGCTCCTGATGTTTCACAAAGCCTTTATTTAGTTCAGCCGTCAGCCTTATTTTGAACACAAATTCACCTTTCTGTCCTTCACTCCTTTCTTCAGGAGTAGAAGTATTTAGCTAGCTATTACTGCTGACCAAGAGGACAAACTTACTGATGGAAAAAATCAAGAAAAAAAGTAAAACTAATTTGCCTTATCCTGATAATATGCAGAACAAGGTTGCATAGGGTAGAGTGAGTCATTCAATCAAGGCTGACATGTTGATGTTCTGAAAATATGAAAACTAGAAGAGAGGACATAGCTTTGCTCTACCCATTCTTTTGGAAAACTGTTTGACGATCTTAATTCCAGCGTATCATGTGATTCACTGTTTTCTTCTTCTTCTATCAGCTAAAATGGTTATGCTAACAGGGTTGTGTGCATGTTGTGGGACACACCTTCCATGCATAATAATCATTATTTAAAATATGTTGATTAAAAAATTTTTCCCACCATTAGAGACAAAGAGACATCAATGAAAAAAAAGAAAAAAGGAGATTTAAATATAATTTTAATTACTTTATTTGAGATTCTGTTTGGTCATTAGGGGAGTGGGACAAGAGAAAAATGGCATTTGAGAGGGAACGCCCGACTTATTTGGTGTTTAAAAAATGTTTTTCAAACATTCTTTTCCCCCAGTTTTTTTTTAATTTGAAATTTGATGGGTGGGATGTAAAATGTCCTCCAGTTCTGAAATGACCATTTTCATATTCTTAATGGGAGATCGGATACATAAATCTGTTTTCAGGTTTTTTCTCATCTCTGTCTTTGGTGAGAGAGTTGCTCACTGAGCATTTATTGGAATGAAAACATGTCAGACATTTGTTTCAGCTGCTGAAAACTCGTAGACATCTGACATGGGAGCCTGACTACACGCTGGTTTTTACAAGAGGCCATTCAGACTGGAATTATGAGTTGTACTATAAAATCCTGTTGTATTGTCCTTTGTATAAAATCAGTATAACTAAAGCTGTAAGAGAAATGTAGTTGAGCAGAAAGTACAGTATTTTCCTCTGAAATGCAGTGGAGTGGAAGGTTAAGCTGTGGAATAAAAAATACTTAAAGTACAGGTATCTCAGATTTGTATTCTACTTGTTAAACATCAACATATTAGCGCTGCCTTTGCTCAGCTGTTAGCAGTGCAGCCTTTCAGAACTGGCAGAGCGACTGCAGACTCTTAGCTGAATGAAGCACAGAAAAGTTCTCTGAAAATATTTTATTCAGAGGTAAAAGAGTTCAGTGCAGGTTAATGTATTTGATTAACACCAGTCCTGTTGGTCCTCATTTTTTTAATTTATCGATAGACTATTAAATTAAAATATGTCCTCAGCCATGACCTCCAGTCTGTACTTATTAAGATAACCCCTCAATATAAATGCACATTCTCAGGTTTTTCCATCCTATTATACCAGCAGGGTAAAGTGGCTTCATGTTGGGTCTCCCTCCAGCTCTGGTCCTTAGAGCTGCTAAAAGGCTGAGAGGTGACTGCTGTTACAGTAAATCTGATTAGAGAGACTCAGATTAAACCGCTGCATGCCACAGTAATTGACCAACACTCTCCAAATTCCACATTTAGAAACTCTGTCAGAGGTTTGTTCACAAAGACTGTGAATGTCACTGAAGTCACAGCGACAAAGCAAATGTTTGTCTGAGTTTATACACAGTTTTGCGCATTAATTTAATTTGATTGAAAAAATAAAATAGGTGCACATGGTATCTAAATATTATAGTGTCCTTGCAATGTTTTTTCAGCCTTGTATGAGTATTTGCAGATTTTTAGATGAACTAGTTACATATAATCAAAAGTATGTTCATAGTCTAGGTCATATGTGCCAAATTAGAGGTGATATATTTACTTTCTCATTGAAATGATATTTTCAAATCAGTTTTTTGCAGCATCTGTTGCAAGGAATTACATCTTTGTATCTGCCTTTTCATGGACACAAGGGCTAATCTGATCTGTTTCCTGTGAATGAGATGATAGAATATTGCGTCTTTAAGTGGAAATTAACAGGATTGTTTGATAGCTGACATTTGGAGACCAATGGAGAGGCTTCCTGAGAGTGGATTTCTCCTGCTGGCCAGGAACCTTGTGGAAATGTCCACTACGTCTCTTTGGAGACTATTATGATCAACCCTTCTACAGGCAAGCCAGACCATAGCAAGAAAGGCTTTCAGGGTTATTTCAAATGCAAACAAAGCCCCCTTTAAGTGCACAGTTCTGTGTAGAATAGTGAAGATGTGAAGGAGCCTGTGAAGCGTAAGTTTGACAAAAATCATGTCTAAAATCATTTTAGAGAAAAGTGCATCTTTGTGTTTGACACTTTCTTTATAAGCTAAAAAGGTCATATTGAATTTTTTTTTACTCTATACAGTTACTGTATTATCAGAGTTAAAGAATAGATATTGTAAATTCATGGTGTGTCTGACTTCACTGTTAACTATTCACTTACTATAAACAGTTTCTGATGTTGATATCTTTGTAATCCTTGATCATCAAAACATCTGGGGTAATGTCCCCTTTTCTGTGTTGTCACGTTCAGTTGAGGAGATATGATGCAAAACACATACACTATCGTTAAAATGGTTGGGGTCACCCAGGCATTTTCATGTTTTCCATGAAAACTCCCGCTTTTATTCATGTACTAACATAATTGCACAAGGGTTTCCTAATCATCAATTAGCCTTTCAACACCATTAGCTAACACGATGTAGCATTAGAACACAGGAGTGATGGTTGCTGGAAATGTTCCTCTGTACCCCTATGGAGATATTCCATTAAAAATCAGCCATTTCCAGCTAAAATAGTCATTTACTACATTAACAATGTCTTCAATGTTCATCCATCCATCATCCATCCCGCTTAATCCTCATTTCACACCTACGGACAATTCAGAGTTACCATTTAACCTCAGCATGTTTGGACGTGAACTGGGGATCTTCTAGCTACAAGGTGAAAGTGCTAACCACCAAGCCATTGTGCCGCTTACTGTCTTGAATGTATTTCTGATTAATGTTATCTTCACTGAAAAAAAATGCTTTTTGTTCAAAAGTAAGGACATTTCTAAGTGACCCCAAACTTTTGAACTGTATTGTACATTTATTTATAGATTTGAAATACATCTGGTTATGGTTTATGACAAAACAGCTGCACAAGGCCTTTTCTGTAAATGTATTTCTGTAAACCCTCCAATCCTCAAACTATGAAGGTGTACCATGTTTGATGTTTTGTAAAAAAAAAAAAAAAAAAGAAAAACATGATTTTCATACATCACATGGATTATAACAGTGATTGAAAGTGTATTTAATAGCAGAATGCAGAGGCTCTTATATCTCTAATGAAGCTGTTAAACCATGTATTGTGAATGGTTTTAATGGCCGAAGTATGAGACAGGGTTTAGCATTTTGAAATGATAAAAATATATGACAAGATTACAAATTCATCATCTGAGTTCCATACAGAGCTGCAGTTTCTCTGAAATTACAAAAGTTGATCTTACTTGGTAGTAAAGTGATTTAGATTGTGGACTGCATCATGAGAAGGACACCAGGACCAGAGCTTGCAGAATTAAGGGTTGACTTTCAGTCAATACCTACCTTAGGTTAGCATCTTGGGGATAAAGTGCAAAACAAGAAGCAGCCTGGTGAGTAGCATGCCTTTGATCCACACCTTCACAAAAAACATGCACCACCCAAAGACTGAGTTGAGATGAGTTTAACATCAGAACAGGAGGCTGGGATGATTTATAGAGTTTGTTATGTCACTTTTGCATTAAAAACACCGGATGAATCACAGGGTGTTCCTCCCAATGTCTCCACTCAGGGTGAGGACACCAAACAAAACATTCCACATCGGTGTGTCATCTCCTCAACTATTCACAGACATGTTATAACACGTCGCCACGTGCTGAGTCAGCAGATACATATACTCAAAGAAATATCAATTAAAATCTGGGCAACAGTTTATTTTCTGTGTTCTCAGCATAAACAGTCCAGACCACATCCAATAATACAACATTTAACTGCAGGGTGTTTTCTTTGCAGCTTGAAGCAAATTGGCTCCACAAGTTTATTTTACATAATTTATCAGTGTTGATGCCAAATGCAAAGTCAAGGTGATGTAAGGCTATTTCTTTTTTCAATGTTTCTAACAAAAGTGATTTGAAGAAGATACTGAAGATTTTTTTCTGTGCCTTTTACACTGATTATTTTTGATTAATGGACTGCAACTGAGAGACAGTCTGTGAATGCTGCTTTATAATGCAACTCAACAACTATTCCAACAGCACAAAGCACAGTCAGATTTTATGATAACGGCAGATGAATGAAAAATATTTCCTCATATGTTTCCAACAAAGAAATAAAAACAGCAGTGAAATTAATTAGATGATTTTTGAAATGCACTTTTACCTGTATATCTCTGTTGCTTTGACAACTTAATAAAGTTCAATTCAATTTTATTTATATGGCGCCAATAATAGGTCAAATTGTCTCAAGACGCTTTACAGAACCCATATGCCTGAACCCCCAGAGCAAGTCCTAAGGCAACAGTGGCAAGAAAAAACTCCCTTTTAACGGGAAGAAACTTTCAGCAGAACCCAGGTCTTTATGTGGGGGGACCCATCTGCCTGCTGGCCGGCGGGTTGAGAGGGACAAGAGAGGTAGAGAGGAGGAGGGATGGGAGAAGAGTAGGGTGGGGAACAAGGAACATAAAACACAGTTGTTTCATGCAACATCAATAAAATAATAAAAAACTGAAGGCTTCACTACAAGTCGTTATTCATCATTAAGCTGCCTTTGAGCTTTCTTTAAAAAAAAAACATTTCATTGTTTCTCATTCTTTTGCTGACATACATATACAAATCTATCTGCCAGTCAAGATTAAAAGTAACGACTCAATGCAGCCATTGCTGGACTGACTATAAAATATTAAAACCTGGATTACTCCAAAAGATTGAGGGGATCTTTTAGATCAACCTGACAGCACTGTTGGCTCTTTGGTTTCATATAATCAATCTTTTGTGAAAAGCCTTCAGAATTGACAGACACAACAGCTCAGTTATCAAAACTAGCTTTTTACAGTCAAGTCTTGTATCCAAGGTGAAGGTCTATCTCTGTCTCAAAGGCTTTAATAAAGTTCTTTATTACCACTCTGTTAGACTTTTGTCATTTCTTGTATGTGGGCGTAGAGCAGTCGTCTCTTCAGCATCTGCAGCTGCTACAAAATGCAGCTGCTTGTCCTCTAACAGGAAAAAGGTGTGCTCATATAACACCATCTCTGTCCTCCCTCCATCCACTGGCTTTCAGCATTAAATGTGTGATTGTATTGCTTTTTTTTAAGGTTCTACATGGGTTAGCGCCACCTTATTTAGCAGAACTCATCCTGCATCATTATACTCTGGTTAAAGCACTGTTGTTGACCAACCAGATGTTGTTGGATTATATAAGATCTAGGAACAAAAATAGAGGCTTTGCAGTTGCTCCAAATCTCTGGAACAGTTTTCATGTAAGAACTCTTCAGACTTCAGAAACTTATTATTTTATTGTCTTTTTATTCAGATATGTTTTTCAAATTCAATTCAACGAATCTGTCATCATTCTCGAAGATTCGCGCTTGTCCGGCTAGCTAGCCAACACCGCTGTAAGCTACCTGTTAGCTAATTAGCTCAACAAGCTGCCAGCTATTCATGGACACAAACACGGAGGATTAATGGACAGACTCAAAACAGAGTTTCCTCAGTCGTGTTGTTTCTTTTTCAAAACAACTTTGTCCGCTGGGGGCAATATTTTGTTGAAAATTCTGCTATTTTAATTGTACAGAACCTTGGGTCAGCTCGTTGTTTTAAATGTGTTTTATAAGTACAACTGACTGTCATAACTTCTGTCATTTTGAATGAGAGAACATTGTTGGATCTCACAGCTTCAGTCCTCTGTCACAGCAGAGCAGTAACAGATGTTTTTTAACAGAAAGAATTCTGCCTCTCAACACGTGTCCAGCTTTGCAGCAGCTCCTAAAACCTCCCGCAAAGACTCTTAGGGGCCTGCGCAGGTTCAGCTGTCCCTTCATACTGCTGGTAAACATGGTGGATTAATTCCCCTCAACCCACAGACACTAAGTCTGCTGACGTTTGTTTTCCTGATTGAACATTGTTCTGGTTACAGACACCCATTCCATGGACAGAATTTAGGGTAGAATTTTGTAAAGTTTACTCACTGCAGCTGATCAACATCATTATAATGTTACAAGTGTGGTAGAAGAAATGACAGCAGCTTGGCGTTGGACATTTTCTACTCTGTCTTCAGGCTGCAACTGGACAAAACAATGCGATCAGTTGAAGTTTTAGTATTGAGTTTCGATTCCACATGATGTTTGGAATGTCATTTCTGTGGCTCTGCCTTCACAAAAGTAAAGAATATACAAGGAAAACAGAAAATATTTCATTTAATTTGTTTCTCATGATAATGCTTAAAAAAACATATTAGAGCTAAACAACAACATTTGTCTCTTGTCTTGGTTTTAAAATCTTAGAAGTGGAATGTTGGAGTGTTAATCAGACAAAACAAATGTGAAAATGTCACATTAGGTTCTGGGAACATGTGAATGACATTTTTCACATTTTTCTGATGTTTTATAGAAAAAATGGATGTTTTAGTCACTGATGAAAATAATCAGCAGTTGCAGGCATGGTAATGTCAAGACAAAATACAGATTACAGGCTGCAACTTTAACCTCAGCAGCTCCTTTTTTATCACAAGCACATGTCAAGGAGCTTTACACACAGTAATAAATGACTAGAAAATCTTGAAAAAGTCTGCTTCACTCTTTCCTGTTTAAACTCACATTTTAGCCTGTGGCTGTATATTTAAGTGTGCACATGTGTGTGTGTGTGAGAGGGAGAGAGAGTTTAGGTAAGAATCTCACTGATGAGCTAAAGAATGTGAGGAGTGCTGCCTGGGTCGTACCCAAACAGAGCAGTAGTTATTGTCAGACCTCAGGCTCTGTGTTTGTGTCGTTCCTAGAGAGCAGCAGAGGAACTAGAGCATGTTTAACGGTAACTTGGATCAGGGTATGCTTGCGTGCAATTCCTCTTTCCTGGGACTTTTTTAATAAAATATGCCAGTATTAAAAATCTCCCTCGAATCTTCACTTCTCTGTGAAGAGTACAGAAAAATAGAAATAACATCTCAGGTCGAGCAGCATCACGATATCTCAGCCTGCAGCCTTTTCATGAAGCTTTTACTTTGACCTTTTACGACGTAGTATCAGTCACATAAGAAGTGATGCATTTCATGATTTTAGGTGGTTTTACATAAAGAGAAACAGATGCTTGGCAAGAGCTGCAACGAAAAAATAAAACACTAAAAGGGGAACTTGAAGAATTCCACTCCAAAAGTGGAATTTCCCTCCTCCAGTCCCACATGTGCAAAGTCCATGAGGCTTATATCCACAATGACTTGTTTATCCCTGAGATAACAATTCAGTCTCATGGTTCAGGCATTCATTAAAATGTTAGCATGTCTTGGACACTGGATGAAAGCTTCTTACAGGCCTGAGCAGCACAGGTCTCTGACAACAGACCCAAACAAACTGCCATCAGTGACAGACGTCTGCTGCTGTTCAGGATCACTGCAGAGGAAATGGAGAGACAAAAGATAATAATTACAATTAAAACTGCAAGCAGTGTTGAATGGGTCCTAGTCACGCCGCCACAGAAACACTGTTTGATGACAACTCACAATTTTCTCTGTAAATCATCATCAGTGTCCTAAGCTTATGTCACCACATTTGAGGTTAATATGCTCAACCGGCTAACAATAGTACATCAAAGTGAAAAACATGTCCTTTCCATTTGCCAGCAGGTGGCACTATGGCTGAATGGATATTGGCACATGGATATCATCAGGGCAGGACTCTGATCAAACATGTAAAGTTTGAGGCAGATAGAGCACGTACAGGGGAGTTAGACAGCACTTCCTGTTTCGTGGCAAAGCATCAAAGTTCAGTGGGCCGCCATGGCGACACCCTTTGGCTGTTGCAGAAGATTTTGATAAATTTTCATCATTAAAGTCTATTGTATATACTGGCCAAATTGAGATCTCTTGGAGTTACCTGCTATAAGGATTTACCCCCTGACAATGAGCAAACACAACAAAAAATCTCACAGTTACTGCTAAATGGTGGACTACTGTTGGGTTTAGGATATGGGTGCCACTGACTTTTTTTGTGTACCCTGACATGCTGCATCTGCCTACCAAATTTCGCAAATGTAGGTGAAACATCCTGGCCGTAATTGATGTTACAAACGCTGCAGGGGCTGCTATGGAGCCATTTTTCCACATACATGCACAAATCACATAAAACATCTGATTTTTCACCTGTTCTGATGTGTGTGCAAATTTTCGTGAGTTTTTTTAGCATGTTTAGGCCCTCAAAAATGTGATTCTTTTGGGTGAAAAATAATTCCTTGCATTCCAATAGGGTTGGAATGCAAGGACACACACTGTCACTGCTTGGGCCCTACATATCAACATTTTGGTTTCAGTGGAAATCTAAAAACTTGCTGTATGTTAACCTTTTGAAGGCTAAAAGGGGTTTGTAAGGAATGCTGTCTTTAAAAAAAAAATCTGCAAAATGACACTATTCTCAGAGCCAGAAAATTGCCAGATTTCCAACTTTCTGTTGGTCCCTGAACTACTCATCTGTGATGTGCCATTCCATCAGGAAACTTGCCCATATGTAGGTTTAAAATTGTGATATTTCATCAAAATCACTCTATTCTACATGTATTACATTAATAAATCACCAAAAATGAACCATTTGCATTAACCAGATTATGTAAAAGGCTACAAAATTCTGCACTACTTGGTACAGCTAAGAAGCTTTTATTAGCTCAGCTGTGACCAACAGTAATGTCTCAAAAAATTAGCCTTTAGTAAGAAAAAATGGGACTATATTAAAAAAAAACTGATTTGAATTTACAGGGGTAGACAAGCCGTATGTTACGATACAGCAAAGTGTAAAATCTGGAATTATCAAGGGAGTATTTAAACCTGTTTTTAACAAACCACCATGAAGCACATCCCTACCAACTGCTATGTAATAAAAGAAGAAGCAAGTGTAGCGTGACATTAGTAGAAATAACTTTAAATAGACAGACACAACAATAAAGCAGTTGAAAGGCAGGCTGCACTGCTCCGGTACACTTGCCCTCAAAATATACTAGAACTTCTTGGTTATTAATACTGATGTAAACAAAAGGCTCATCAGAGCACCAGACCATAAATCAGCCAACAACATGTCATTGTTTGCTGCTCACAGTCTAGCAGCTAAATACAGTGAGCAGCTTTCTTTCCAGGGATTTAGTTGTTGAAGAAATAATTACGCAAAACAAGAAGCAAAACCTTTGTGTTATGTAAGATATGTTCTCTGTGGTCAGGAGCGCAGGAACAGGGAGATTTTCTCAAACAAAGGCAGTGTAAATTGCCACCTGCTGGTGCTGTAAAAATATTGTTTGAAGAATGTCTCATGGGATGTGGTCTGTTCAGTTCAAACGTTACTCCTAATACCTCCTAAAGTTTTGTTGTTTTTTTTCCCATGGTCATTATTGAATGAACTGAAAATGTCTTAATCAAAAAAACATAAAGACATTAAGATTGGTGTGACATAAAAGCTAAAAACAGAGAGAAACAGATCACCTGGCAATGATTTAGAGGTATATTTTAGTCCTGAACAGAATCAGACTGTGCTAAACACTAAGCAAGCTGACTGTAGGCATGAGAGTGAAATCAGTCTTCTCTAACTCTCTGTATAAACATACACTAATGTTCAAAAGTTTGGTGTCACCTGGACAATTTCATGTTTTCCATGAAAACTCACGCTTTCAATTATGCTAACATAATTGCACAAGGGTTTTCTAATCATCAATTAGCCTTTCAACACCATTAGCTAACACAATGTAGCATTAGAACACAGGAGTGATTTCTTTCACATACTGAACACTGGTGCATTATTATTACTCTTGATCCACAATTGCATTGGTAAAATCCTTTAAAAGCTCCTACTTTGCTGATTTTTTTTCTTCTTACCTGAAAAGTAACATTTTAAAACATTCAATCTGTCTATAGAAACAATGTCAGTGCTACTCTGTATGATGATAAATGGCTTTTAGACAAATTTTCCCAGTAGGAAATACTTTCACATGAAGTTGTGCAGCGAGTTTGTAGATTGTAAATGGGGGGAAAAGGGGACATCATTGCTGCTGAAATGTAACAAATAAAATAAATGACATTAATTCCCACTGCACTGGGGAGGAGGCAGTAACCTCAGAGGTATCTCAATATCTGGGCAAACAAAAGCAAAACCATTTGAATGGCTAGATACCATGAGACGATTTGTATTTCTCACCTCTGATGGCCTGTGAGTTCGAGGTGAGCACGAACAGTTTGATGAGGCCCAGACACAGTGGAGAGTAGTCGTGTTCCCAGATGACTGCAGGGATGAGCAGCACTTTGCCGTAGCAGGAAAGCAGCAGAGCTTTGAGGAGCAGACTGAGCTCTATAGCCCCACCCTGAATACAACCAACCCACACCCAAAGGAACCACAGCACACTGCCACAGAATGCTGAGAGCTCTGCAGAAAGACATAGGCAATGACCACATGATTTACTTTATGATCACTCAGTAAGTACAAAAAATGTATCAATGTTGAATACGTTTATCATGACGTTTAAATATATCGAAAAATATCGAGCATTCTATCATTTCAGCTATTAAAATGTGATGACTGTGTTTCATAACATGATAAATATATTTTTTTTGATTGTTCATTCATGAAAACAAACCAACCTAAGGATGTCTTGTTGGGCTCTGTAGCCTTCTGGCTGGCATTTTTCACTATTTACCAACATCTTACACAAAACAAATCATTGACAAATTGGAGAAATCAAAAGCAGTTTAGTCGGTTATGAGAATACAATTTACTTACAGGTTCAACAAAAAGAATAATAGAGTGATAAAAAGTTTTTCATTCATGTATATGTTCAAGAACTTTCTCTGTGAGAAAACAGTGGTCACATGGCAGGAATGTTTCAGCCTGGTCATGTAAACATTTGTGTGTTCCCAGCTCATGTGATCCATGCTAACACAGTCATATATCTTCTTATCTTACCAAGAGCAGCCAATCCAAACATGCCATAGAACTCCCATTCCTTGGTGTATCTGATGATGTCGGCTGGGTCACTGCTCTGCTCTGAGCCATGGAGCAGAGACCATCTGAGGTAGGCCTCACACAGCAGGCAGAACACACATAACTTCCAGTGGATCTGAGAGAACATGTACAAACATATACATGCTATATACCCAGACAGAAATTCATGACAGCACTTGTATGAGCTACATCACAAATGGAAAAACAATCGGAGTCATTCTGTAGCTCTGTAAGTTAATTATCATGTAGGTGTCTAGAGCAGTGTGCCAACTATACTGATCAGTCACAACTTTATGACCACTGACAGGTAAAGTGAATAACACCGATCATCTTGTTACAATCCGATGTTCTGCTGGGAAACCTTGAATCCTGACATTCATGTGGATGTTTGGCATGTACCACCCATCTAAACATTGCAAGGTAAGTAACCCTCAACCAACATATCAACAGCAGTCCTTGATGCCAGTTTCCACCCTCAGCAGGACAATGCACCCCAACTCACTGCAAAAACTGCTCAGGAGTGGCCCGGGGAACACGACAGAGCTATGGTTCCATACTCCCCAGATCCAGATCTTATTGAGCATCTGTGGGATGTAGCAGGATAAGCCTGATCTAGATAGGTCCCACCCTGCAATCCATAAGACCCACAAAATTCACTGCCACCATCCCGGTGCCACAGGATATCCTCAAAGGTCCTGTGTCCATCACAATACTAGGCAGGTGGTCATACTGCTGTGCCTGATCGGTGTATACCATTGGTTCGAGGGAAGCTGAAAGTTTTTTTCTTTTTCGTGGTCAGAAAAGACAGGTACAAGCAAGCAAGTTTAGCTTTCATTTACCACTGTTCCTTTTAAAAAGAATATGAATGAGAAAAAAGATGAAAAGTAGCCACAGCTGCCGGCTTTCAACAAGTTGGATTAGAATTGTTTTTGTTTGATTGGTGGTTGGTATTACAAAACTTAGATGTTTTTTTCTGATCTTTAAGTTAAAGTCAGTGAGGTTTTTGATATTGCCGCAACCCCAAATCGATAGTGATGGGAGGAACAGTAAACATGTTAAGGGTCAACTGATGTGTATTTTTTCCTTTTAGGGCTGATATTGATACCAGCTACTGGTACTCACAGAAACAGATAACTGATATGTAAAGTGGTCTGTGGTGACCACAGACAGAGAGCCTGCTACTTCAGAGTCAAAGTAGCACTTTCATTAATTAATTTCCGTATTTTGAGAGAATTAGAAAAATGCTGAATATCTAACTATCCACTGTGCTGATAAATAAGTAAACCCCTAATGTATGCAAGCATAAAATTAAGTGTTAAATAAAGCATTAATATAAAGAGAGTTACTGATGAACTGCCGTGATGCATGTATTATACATCAGTAAAAAAATATTTTTTCGCATAAACCGTAAAGGTGAAGACACAGAAAACTAGACACAGATGGGAAATACCACCAAATGTCAGTATTTTAGAGACCCCTACTCTTCAAGAAACATAAAAAACATAAATCATGTTTTCATATGAGATAACTGTTGTTCAGAGAAGGCAAGCTCCCCGTGTCTCTCCTGTAGTTTCCACCCGGGTCCAGATCATGCACAAATCCTTACAAAGCTGTAACACCTGGGTCAGATAAGACTATTATCACTTGTACACATTCACAGTAATCTTAAAACGATAAATGTTACTTACATTCAAGCTTGTGTTGAACAAAATGTGTCTAAAAGCCTGTGTCTTGCACAAAATGGCATCGATGAGGATGATAACAGGGTCATATTCAATATACTTGTCCACTGGCTTTTGGCAGGACTCCTGTAGACACAATGTTAACACTTAGAACTACTTTATGAAGTGCTGCATCCAGGCTGTTTCAGTGTGGTTGCTAGGGGGTGATATTAATAAATATTATTATTAGATACAAATCAAAGAGGTGATATTCTAAGTTGAGGTTGTTGGTAAAACAGTACCACTACACTGTTTGTTTGAATCTTTTGCTACCTTCAACCACTGACAGTCCTGTCAGTCCTGATGCTACACACAGGTTCACCTGGAACCAAAAACACTGCAAACAACATACCAAAAATAATAAAAAGACATCGACTAAATCACGAACTTATCAATATACAAGTAATGCTGATAAAAAATAATTTAGTTTTACGAAATGGATAATAAACTGTGTTTGTAGCTCTCATCTATAGACTGAACTGTCAGCTAGCATCCGCGACATACACAGTAAACGGTATAAAAACCAACATGTTACCACTGAACTTACACATATGGTTATTTTCAGGATCCCGTTGCTGTAATCTCTGTGGAGCTCCGTGGCTTTTTCGTTACATTCAACACACCTAAAAACTTCTTTCTCCATCCTGTCACCTATGAGCAGCTAACAGCAACATGCTAACACAACAACCAGTCAGACGGTGTCATATCCCTCCGCCTTCAAAATAAAAGTATAGATTTGTTGTCCTCGGGTTGACGTTTCCCTCTCACATTCTCTCTTGCTGCATGTTTTGTAATGGAGCCTGGTTTTTAACTAAATTTTTTCACCCTTTTAACATTTTAGATTTTTTTGTGGCACTAAATTACTGCAATGTTATACTACAGAGCAGTTATAATCTATACTGTATTGAGTGGTATAATTTAACTAACTACATTAACTGTACAATTTCCAGCTACTTGCACTTTATCTCAGTTTCTACATTTATCAAAACTTCATATTTCTTGAATCGCATTTACATTTACACCATTGCCAGTGTTACTTGTGATTTAACAGACTTTACACACACACACACACACACACACACACACACACACACACACACACACACACACACACACACACACACACACACACACACACACACACACACAAAGGCTATGGTGACCTTAAAAAACATATGCAATTGTTTCCTGTAACACTACAGCAACAGTAGAGTAGCGAAAATTCGCTCTACCTAACCTTTTGGCACAACATGAAAATCAGCTCACACAATAATGCACTACTGATATTAATCTTGTATCAAAGCACAATAAAATAATTTTATTTCTGATATTTTAAGTATGCTTGAAATCATCTGTGCATGGTGAAAGGTCCTTTACGGTTATAAAGGATGGATGGATGATGTATGGATGATGGATGGATTTCTATAAAAAAATATGGAGATATCTTGCATTCTCATGCATCTGCAGCAACATATTTATTATTATATTCCTCGTTATATCTATGTACCTACATCTGTAACTATGTAATACTATTATATTACAACAACTAACACTGGATCACTTGAAGAATGAAGGCTTTAAGATCTATTTTATTTATAGAAAATCACTTTGTTTTGCATGCAGTGGTTTTATATATATATATATATATATATATATATATATATATATATATATATATATATATATATATATATATATATATATATATATATATATATATATATATATATAGTGTATTTGATGTAAAGAGAATCGTTTTTGTGGGTTTGGTAAATGACTGGAGAGGGAATTTATTTTGTTTTATGGTCTACTTTAGTTTTTTTTTTTTTTAAATATGAAGGAAACCATGTAGCTTGACGCTGGGCGAGCCGGTTGGTCCGCCGCAGAGAATGTCGGGAGGTGTAGTATTTCAGTCCTCTCCGGCTGCTTCTTGTTCGCTTCCCGTAGATTCGCGCGTGAGGGGGGCGTGTTGTTCGGGTCTCGCTGCAGCAGCTTCCTCTGTGGCGTCACACATGTAGCACAACATGGCCCCCGCCAGCCGGGCTGTTGTTGTGGTAGCGCTCTCACTGCTCTACCTGTGTCGGGCGATAATCTCCACCGAGTACTTCTCCACTCTCACTTTGTTCAACAATGAGCTCCACAAGCAAGGATGCAGCTCACTGTCCGAGTGGGAGGACTACGCTGCCGACTGCGGTAAAGTGTCTCTTCTCGCTCTTATTTTGCCACGTCCTCCCTGATAAAACTGTCACGGTGTAACCCGGTTAGCCGCGGCGCTCACAGGCTAACGTTAAGAAGCTAGTAACAACAAGCGGTGACAGCCCAGCAGAGATAACTAAGTCAGCTCCTCTTTTCTCGAATGGGCTTTGAAGCCCGACTTCAGAGAACGAGAGTAGAGACACCGGAGTGGGAGTATTTTAAGGTGTAATTCACAGTAAGGAAACTTAGAGTACTCGCTCTACGGCAAACTCACTCCACAGACTGTACATTTTAGCTTGTCCCTAAAGGTCTACACCAAACTCCAGTCAACAAACGCGCATTTTTTGGTGTTGACTTCCTCAGCAGCAACATTTCGTATTCTACCGACCATAACCCAATATTTTTCTGGTTAAACTGGACTTATGATGGATTCTGTGTGTAACTGATGTAGTTGTACTATATTGTAGCTGTTTTGACACCTTGTAATTGAGCTTTTTAGTAGAAGAGGTCACAAACATGCCAGTTAAACTGGCTGTACAAGTTCTGTAAAGATCTGTTCTGCTTCACTTAACACATGCACTGAAGATATATTCTTAATAATGTGTGCCATATCTGAAAGCACCACAGCACTGTCGCTTGTGTTAGTTTTTGCTGCCTCTCAGTCAGGTTCTGGCTACGATAAAAAAAAAAAAAAAAAAAGGCAAGTCAAATCCTTTTACTTTTTAATTTGCATTATTTAAAAGGAACATGGTGCTCACTGTAATAGCAGTAGTTAGTAAACTGAGCAATGAGGTCACCATGATGGATGTCTTTCTTTAAATTGACTGAGACAAGCAAAACTGCATGTACTGTTTTATTGGTCATCCAGTTTTTAAAATGTAATACCGCTTCAAAGAGTCAAGATTTTAATTGAACTTAATGTGTGGTTCTCTCTACAGTATGATAAACGAGAATTATGGTTGGTAATGTTTTTGAATTATCAGTGCAGCTGAAAACCTTCAAAGAATCTAGCATTATTTTAATTCTAACATTGCTTTTTGGTCTCAGGAGCTGCAGGGTGCTATTCAGACCACATTGCTAACATGCTTCGATGGTTTGGAATCCACTGTGAGAAGGGTCAGGCCTGCTTGACTTCTCAGACATTTTTTTCCTTGGAAATTTTACTCAACTTACCAACTTGAAAGATTAATGGCCTGGTGAGATGGGAGTGGTTTAGAACAGCCAAACTGTAGAAGGAAATATCTTGTTACGTACTTACAATGGCCATATATTACCTATTGTGTTTCCCATCATAAATGCTGTCAGTGTTTGTCTTTTCAGAGTCTTCGATTTTACAGTTGGAAGACCCCGACTGCGAGGAGGGAAGCAACCCGCCATGCGAGTCAGTCTTCTCACTTAATGCAGAGAAGATTCTGGTGAGAA
Source organism: Amphiprion ocellaris (assembly GCF_022539595.1). Lineage (NCBI taxonomy): Eukaryota > Metazoa > Chordata > Actinopteri > Pomacentridae > Amphiprion > Amphiprion ocellaris. The sequence continues at coordinate 14,914,939 of NC_072777.1, read as the reverse complement.
CTCACACTTATCAGATGTGGACACAGCCATGCCTGTAACCGTTTCTTGTAGAATAAAAACATTGTGTTTAGTCAAACTATTCTGTGTGGCAAGACAGTTACCAACTACAGCGGTGAAACCTCTGATAATTCTTCCATTTTGTTTATTAATTTTTCGTTCTAAGTATTGTTGAGACATTCCACTGTGCTCATGTTTTAGTTTGACACACTTCCACTTTTCTGATATTTTCTGAGCAAGTTACAGAATCCTATTATTTACACAACATAAGTGCAAATACTAGACAAACTTGCTGCATGCATACCAAAGATAAATAAGCTGAAAAGAATGAGGTTTCAAGCCTGTTGCACCTCAGATTGCTGGGTTTGGTTGGGTGTGAAGAACACTCCCACATCACTGCTGCAAGGCGAGAATCCGTGGATGCCATTAGTATCTTAGTAGTTTCATCCTTACAAGTGCAAAACACCCTGTAGGGTACAAATTCTAATGGATTCAAGGATATGGCTGCTATCGTTTGTCCATGTGCTGGCGCACTGACTTTGTCATTTTGATGATGTTGCTACTGTTACTTGTTATGTAAGGCTATCTGATAATATAAGCGGGGCAAGTCTTTGCCTTGTCATTTTTCTTGTTGCTGCTTTGGAAACCTAAAATGCTGCCACAAGCAACATTTCCATGCTGTCAAATTTGCATACTATAATGACATTATGGCGCCGGCCTTCTCCATTTTGGATTACACAGTAAAAACAATGTGACACTGTCAGACGGAGAGCTAAAAGTAGCCTTTTAATGCAATACAATGAATGTTTGATTAGAATTTGGCGGATTTTGCTTATGCGTTCTGCAGCTGTGATTCAGATTGTTTTTATTTAAACACTTTGTGCTCATTTTGGACTGGAAAATGAAGTCCTGCACCTCTGTGGAAACAACACAACAATGGCTAGAAGTAGAGAGAACCCAAAAATGTCTTTTGTGCAAGATGACATATTTATGATGTAGTAATATAGAAATGATATATATATATATATATATATATATATATATATATATATATATATATATATATATATATATATATACACACATATATATAACATGAAAACTGAACATTTATTTTTTTTTACAAAAACAGGAAAAATCTGAAATCATCATGTACAACAGTTCACAGCTGTTCCTAATACAGGACAAAACGGCAGCTGAACATACTATAGATTTTTTTAGCCTTTTACATTTTGACTTTATTTCAATCTTCGTCTCCTCTCTACTCTGTCTGCAGTTGACCTGAAAAGTCGAAGAATTTTTGCGACATGACTGTTGGTTGCAACTGAGTCAGTCATGGCTTCAAATAAAGCGAAGAATTTAGTTTTTGATGGGATCGAGTAGAAATAGCTTATTTTCGCAAACCTATTAAATGAGACCGGATCTTGATGAAATAGTCCGATTTTAAGGTTAGATTTTATACATTTTCCTAAAAAAAAAAAAAAAAAAAAAAAGACCATCATACATGATTAGTTCAGCGACCAACCTAAAGTTGAAAATCCCATGATTCTTTTGGTTTTTACAGTTTCTGGCTCTGATTAATGATTTAATCTTGTTTTTAAAAGCCCGCTGGCAGGCTTTGGATTTTCGAGGGTTCAAATCTAATTACACAGTTCACATTGAAATCTCTTCCATTCCTGTATTTAACTGAAAACAAAAAAATCTATCTGTGGTATTTGAATGGACTTTTTCTCTCTTCTGTAGGGCTTCATTTCTCAGTGTAACCTCGAGATGTACAGGAAAGCTTGTTAAAAAGCATTTAAATCAGTCTCATGGAACTTTTGTCACCCTTTTTTGGCAGTGAGGGTAATTTCACAAATGCTGCTATTGCATAGCTACAGTATATTCGCCTCATTTATTTTTGGTCTGCAGCAGCAGAAGCTTTTCTTGGATGATTCCAGGGCTTTTCCACCATAGGTCTACAATAGTCCATCGCTGCACCTGATCCCCTCTTTACCTCTTTGAAACTGGTCATTGCATGGTACACTGTTATAATGACATTGATAGGCTTAATCTGCACTATGTAAAACCATTTGAGCAAGGGCTTGTATATAGCATTTATTTATATACAAAAGCCTCTCTTCAGGTTTAACTTGCCAAAATATATTAAAACAAATGTTTATATAAATATATATTGTATTAAAAATGTTTTTCTGCTATACATAATTATCAAAAGTATCTATGTATACAGTGCTTAACAAATGTATTAGACCACCTGTCATAAAAATGAGAAAACACAAATATTTTAGAAATCAGTCAAAACTTCTTTCAAACTAAATTGTATTGTTATTTATTAGGAAAATAACAAACTGGAACAGCTAAACAGTCCTTGTCCACGTATATTAACTAAAGATCTTAATATTTTGCATGACCCCTTTTGGCCCTGATAACAGCTTGCATTCTTGTTGCCATTGTTTTTATGTACTTTCCAACAGTCTGTTTTGTTATTGAGTTCCAAATAGTTTCTAGATGTTCCCAGAGACTTGCTTTGGATGAAACTTTTGTGTGATCTATTTTTGAATTCAATAAATCCCAGATCTGTTCAATGGGATTCAAGTCTGGACTTTGATTTGGACAGTCCATCGGTTCCAGTACTCCAAATGCCTTTTTCTTGGTCAAGTAGTCTCTGCACTTTGAAGTATGTTTGGAGTCATTGTCTTCTTGGTATATGAACCCACGGCCAATCAGGTTCAATCTAGAAGGGATTCCAATGATGCACGAAGATGTTGTGTTAGGTCTTCTTGTTCATGGTACCATGGATTTGAACTAATTTGTCCATGACGTTTCCACAAATGGAACTCCATACTATAATGGATTCTCCACCGTGTTTCACTGTGAATCAGTGCGTCTAGCATCAAAAAGTTCTTCAGCTTTTCTGCGAAGAAAAACATGACGATGCTGACTGAAGAGTTCAAACTTGGACTTGTCCGCCCAGAGTACCTTCTTCCAGTCATCTACGGTCCAGTGTTTGGGCTCCCTGGCAAATTTTTGGTGTTTTTGAATGTTTGTAGGCCTCAATAATGGCTTCTTACCAGCTATTTTTACCTTTAAGCCTTGTTCCTTCAGTTGTCTGCTTATGGTCATTCTGGAGACGTCCTCAGATTCTGATTTAAAATCATTAATCTCTGGTTGAAGCTCAGCAGTGGTCTTCCTTTTGTCTACAGTACTTCAAATCTTGAGGTGCCTGACATCTGCTTCAGTTAGCTTTCGTTTTCAGCCTCTTCCTTGGTGCATTTTGTAAGTACCAGTCTCTGTACTGGACTCCGATGAATGCTTGACCATGCTGTGAGAACACTTTGTCTTACTTTGGTTGTCTCAAAGACCATCCAGCATCATGAAGTGCTTTAATTTGGACTCCATCTTTCTCAGTGAATTCCCAACGCTTTGCCATTTTGAACAGGAGTGAGGAGTTTCAAACTGAATTCACGTTTTTATACCCAAATTTGAGCCAACACACTGGAATTCGTTGAGAAGTCAGATATTAATCAAGAATAACATACAACCACTAAAACAAATATTTCTGTTCAGGAATGCAAGCAAATAACTGTAATTTGGCACCTCAATCAAAAAATAGTAATGTGAGATAACAACAATACATGTATTTTAGCATTTAAGATTTCATTTTGATTGAAGAGTTTGCACATACTAGTGGATTAGCCACTGCAGAAACAAAAAAAAAATATTCTGGTAATCAGCAATACTGTTAATTTAGGGCAGCGGTAGCAAACACATTATACTGGGTCGTGGTCTAATAAGTTTGTGAAGCACTGTATATAAAATTAAAAAAAATAATAAAAAAAACTTTCAAGAAATGCCTAGAAACACAAGTTTCTTACCCATCAATACTCAAAGTGGTTTTTTTTGTGTGTTTCTTCCTCAACCAGTTAATTTTTCTTCATGCAGGAAACCCCATGTTTTTTTTTTTTTAAGCTCTGCATGTCTCTGCGGTCCCTTGATGTAAGTTTATCTTTTCTACTTTTTGTCTTTTTTTTCTTTCTGTCTCCATCTCTCACAGAACCAGGCCAAGTTGTTTATAGAACAGAAGAAAATCCCCTTCCCTGTAGAGAACCACAACACAAATGAAGAGCTTGGTAAGTTAGCATATTGCTTAAACCCAACACCTTATTTATGCCACAACAGTTCAGTTTTTATCACCATCATTTTCTCTCTTTGCAGCTATAGGTTATGTTCTGATAGGCAACGGTCTTTATGATGAAGCCATCAAACACTTCTCACTCTTATTACAGGTGCGTGTGCATCCAGCATGCTAAATATGCCTTTTGCAAAAATTCACTTAGAGCGAATATTTTAGAAATCTAGAAATTCTACTCAACGCGAAGCTATTTCTACGTGTCTTCTGAGAATGTTTTCCTGATATGTTGTTCTTTGATACAGAGTGACCCAGAGCTGGTCAGTGCCATCTATGGGAGAGGGATAGCTTATGGGAAGAAAAGTCTGCAAGTGAGTGATGAATGTACCTCCTTTTAATATTTTGTTTTATTTCTCCATATTATCCTTCTTGTAAGGTGCCACAGTAGGAAAGTTTAATTACTTATGTTCTTGCAAGTCATTAAAATACAATTAAACTGTGCCACATTGATTATGAGCAACTTTACTCTTTAGTTGTTCTTGTTATTTTTATTATTATTATTGTTATTTTCTGTTTCATTATGTGTCTGCAGGTCATTAAGAACACTGAAATAAAAGTAGTTTATTTAGAATTATGGAATTTCTTTCCAAAATAACATATCACTTCACATAGTGCTGTCTTTATCTGACAGCCTTTATTTACATTTACAGCTGAGTCTACATATCAAAACCACTCACTTTGAAACATATTTTAATTGGACTACTAATGAATTTCATGGAATTTTTGGTGCCAAATTGATCTCCAAATTAGGTTTAAAGCAAACTGTCCGTTTGCTCAAACCGCCACTGCATTTCGGCTGCGTAGGGAGTTGTAGTCTGTATGCATTTTTTGGATGCCTTTGCAGTTTTTTCGTCTCAGAATAAAAGGAATCCTGAATTTTGTCAACAGCAGCAGTTTCAGGTAAACACAGAATGACTCAGTGTGACATTGGATGAATGCAAATTCAACCTGCCAGGATGCTGCGGTTATGGAAGTGTGCCCTCCAGAAAAAGTTGGACAGCAGTTTTAGTTTCAGTACTTATTGGCTAGGTTCTAGTTTTGTGCACCATATATTAAATTTTATGTCAACAAAATGTATCTGTCTCCCCCTGTTGTGTCTCAATGCCAGGACATAAAGAATGCTGACCTGGCGTTGTATGAGCTCAACAGAGTCATCACCCTTGAGCCGAACTGGCCAGAGGTTTACGAACAGAGAGCAGAGGTGAGACGTGAACAGTGGAAAATGAAAGTGACTCAGTGCCAAGTGTAGTTTACTGGTGTTTCCTTCAGTAGTATCTTTTTAAAGTCCTGCAGCACACTGTAACACTGCAGCTGTTGGCAGCACTGCATATCATTTAGCTGAAACCATCACCAAATTAAGAACTTAGATGCCCTCATTCTTTTGGGCAGCTAATTTCTAAACATGGAACTGATTATTACTTGCCACTGTGTCTGATTAATTTTATGTTTGGTTGTGTATACAGCTCACTGTTACTCTGAATATCGTGATTTGTATACTCTGATAACATGCAAAGTTGTTTTCAGATTACATTCTGCGGACAAAGGGGAAGAGTGTGACAGAGTTTACACATTTGTTGTTGTTGTAGTATTGGGTAACTTTTAAGACACATTTAGCCACACTTTTAAAAATAAAAAAAACATTTAGCAACCAGCCTAGTAGGAGGAGCAGCTGTCATCAGCCAGACCGAGATGTAAATATGATGTGAATGTTCACTGATGCGTTCACACTATGACCAATTAATGATCCCTACTTGTTGGGGAAACTCTTTTGCTTTGTTCTCTAAATTATTTACTTACCTTATTTACCTTCACTCTTTGAGTTTCTTCTCAAACCACACAGATTTTATTATAATTATAATAATACATCTGTTGCATTTTAGCACCACGCTCTAAAATGAGAGGTTTTTGTAGATGCATATTTAGGAGATTGGAGCTGATTTAAACATGGTAATAGCTTCTGATGAAGCGGCTTCAAAAATCTTGCATATGTTACCATTTTCAGATATAGGATATGTAAAATTGTTGACTTCATTGATCTGTTGAAGTTATTAACAAAGTCAAATGTTCCTCATGGCATCATTCAGATGTACCCACCACAGTGACCCAAAGAGCCACAGTATGCATGCATGTGGACTTGGAAAATACATCAATTGATGTATAATACATAATAATGCTCCAATAAACAAAAGAATAAATCTAAACTAATAGCAGTTTATCAAACTGTGCATGCTGCAGGTATTTAATAAACTCAGAGGAAAGACTCCTACAAACAGCTGGAAGCAACAAGCTGAGCTACAGGTCCTGTTAACGTTTTGTCAAAGGCTGGATTACAGTCATTATTGGTGAGTCTCATTAATATGACTGACTACAGGTCATCTTCATCACAGTAAAATTTTATTGTTATGGACATTTAAATTTGTATTAGATGTGAAGTTCTAGAGCAGCCTGAATGAGTGAGGCTCACAAACTGTTTTGTGCTCTCTGTGATGCTTTTGACCGATTTTGGTAAAGGTGACATGTTCAGATGCCCTCAGATTGTTGGAAAGGAGTGCCTTTCAGAAAAAGAGCTTATGTGAATTGTTACGCTCAAGACATCACATATACAGTTCACATTTATATGTGGTAATCAGTGACAACATCTGGTACCTTTTGTGAGCTTTTGCTATCAGTGACTAGACGAAAAAGGCAATTCAAATTAACAACATACATATAAACAATAAAGTTTTGAAATTCCTTAAACAATCAGTGTTAAAAGTTACTTGCCCAAGAGAACAGAGATGACATAGAAAAATATACATATTGCTGTAATGCAAGTGGTAAGATAAGCAAAGTAAAGTTGGAGAACAGCATTAATAAGTTATATTTGGACACACAAGGGATCATTTGAGTTAGTGGTTCACCAAAATGTTCAGTTCTGTCCACTGACCACTATAAGGATTACATCCTCAGCTTGACAGGATCTTCTGCCCCCAGGTTTCATTCTGAGACTTTTTATAAACTGTTTGACAAATTGGAATATGCAACTAACAGAAAAACAGTTGACCAACTCTTTTATCTTTCGAAGACTACAAAGAATATGATATTGTATCTTTTATTGCAGTTATATTTTTGTAGAATCACACATCAGAAAACTCTGACACCATTGTGCATCCCAGAGGCCAAGTCAATAATCTCATTTGATTTAGAGTCCTTCTTCAATCCTATTATTCCACGTTATGCTATTTTTAAAACAAGAATGTGTCAGTTAACTCTGGAATTGCGCACTCCATCTTTTCCTGTAAAGTAATAGTCGTCGTCTTTAAAAGCAAGTACTGTGCAACTGAATGTCAATCAAACTTATCTTCAGCTGTAACAATCGAACTAGATATTCTCCTGTTCTACACAATAATAAACAAAAATTTAAAATTCCTAAAGACAGGACTTTTCCAATTACCAAATGAAAAGATTGATATAGAGTATGTTGTTGGACTCAGACATTATCGTTTGGTGTGTTTGTCTGTTTAGATCCTGTCTCCTCTGGGTCGTATCAGTGAGGCTCTGGGTGACTTGACCAAAGCCATCCAGCTGCAGCCCTCAGCTCGTCTCTACAGACACAGAGGAACTCTGCTCTTCATTTCAGAGGTTTGACTATCAAATGTGCCACATCTGCATGGTCATCAAAGTCATTGAAATAGATTTAAAGCTTTTGTGCTATACGCTGCCCGTCCAAAAAAAAAAAATCACCACCTGCATTTAACTAAACCAATGGGTATGAGCCTTCCATTGGATAATTACTGCAGTGATGAATATGTTTCAACTGCAACAACTTATTTAACCCTAGCTGATGCAGTGAGTAGCTTCTCATTTCTTAAACAGCCATGTTAGAAGACATATCCTGTGGTTGTAGAAAAGATGTTAATCTGTCTCAGAAGGGTGAAATTATTGGCCTGCATCAAGCAAAGAAAACAACTAAGGAGATTGCTAAAACTACTAAAATCTGGTTAGAACCATCCACTGCATTATTAAATTAAAACCTGCAGAATAGTGGGGATCCATCATCTTCGAGGAACAAATGTGGTCAGTCATGTGGTCCGATGAGTCCAGATTTACCCTGTTTCAAAGTGATGGGTGCATCACAGTAAGAAGAGAGGCAGATGAAGTGATGCACCCATCATGGCTTGTGCCTACCGTCTGTAGGGGCAGGGTTATGATCTGGGGTTGCTGCAGTTGGTCAGGTGCAGGTTCAGAAACGTTGTGTTCCCCAAGAATGAGGTCAGCTGACTACGTAAGTGTACTGAAAAATACCAGGCCTTTTCATCAATGGAGTTTTTCTTCCCTGATGGCATGAACATATTCCAAGATGACGATGCCAGGATTCATGGGGCTCACACTGGGAATGAGTGGATCAGGGAGCATGAGACATCATTTTTACATATGGATTGGCCTCCATAGTGTGAGGACCTCAGCCCCATTGAGAATCTTTGGGATGTACTGGAGAAGACTTTGCACAGCGGTCCGAGTCTCCAATCATCAATATAAGATCATGGTAGAAAATGAATGCAACTCTGGACAGAAATAAATGTTACGACATTGCAGAAGCTTATCGAAACGATGCCTCGCCAAATGTGTGTCATTCTCAGAGCTATAGGCAGTCCAATGAAAAATTAGACTGTGCAACTTTTTTTTTTTTTGGATGAGCAGTGTATAATTACGGTGGCTGAGAGGTGCAAACCAAATTTACATAATGCAAAACACTTTTACAACCTCCAAGACAAATTGACAAGCGACAAAGCACTTTTACAAGTCCAAAAACACTTTTACAAATCCAAATGTAACCGGAAAGGGAATGTCCCAACTCCGGGATTGAACCGGAAGTGACGACGAGGAGCGGCTAATGCACTCTGTCGGTCTGCTCTGCGCCATTTAAACACTCTAAAAACCGACCACACGAAAAACAAAACCGCGTCATTCGGTTCATATGTTCCCCACAAAACGGGCAAAACATCACCCGCTCGTTGTCCGTTGCATTAGCCGCTCCTCGTCATCACTTTCGCTTCAACCCCGGAGTTGGGACATTCCCTTTCCGGTTACATTTGGAGTTGTAAAAGTGTTTTGTCGCTTGTAAATTTGTCTTGGAGGTTGTGAAGTGTTTTGCATTATGTAAATTTGGTTTTCACCTCTCGGCCACCGTATATAATGCATCAGACCTTGCAATAATTTATTTGCTGCAACATAGATGGTATGCTTGACTTTTTATGTTGGGCATTAATAAAATGGTACAGACAATATACTGTTCAAGCCCTCTCATAATGGGGTGGCCGATAAATTATTTCATGGTCAGATGTGCTACATAGGTGACTGTGCTTCTGGGTCCCTGGCTGGCTGTAGACTCCCCCAGGTGCTTATTATACAATAAAACCATGAGCACAAAACACAGAAATGAAAGTTAGAATAATGACTCATTTCCTATTTATGTTCAGAAATCAGATTCTAAAGCAACAACCAGAATGTCAACAACTAAGAAATAGTTATCTGTTTGTGAACTTAAACAAAAAAGGGAAATGAAAGTTTCAAACCCATATTTCTTTTGATTCATTTTGCTGGTGCAAATTGAATAACAAAGTGTTAAATGAACCCTGCATATTTACACTTGTGTACCTACATGTGATGAATCTGTGCTTTGCCTTCCGTCCAGGACTATGTTGCAGCTATGGAGGATTTCCAGCAGTCTTTAGAGCTCAAGAAGAATCAGCCTATCGCTATGCTGTATAAAGGCCTCACCTTCTTCCACAGAGGCATGCTCAAAGTAGGTTGCTCAGTGCCTCATTATTCTTGTCTTTTTATCCCAGAAAGAAATTAATTTAGCTGTTTATGTGTTGAATATTAAAGTCTTTTTGTAGCGCAGCCGCCTCATTAGAGAGCCGACAGTGTATAATGAACACCTCATTTGTGCTTTCTGTCTTCATCAGCTCACATTAAATTACTAGAAGTGTTTTTTGATCTGTGAACATCACTAGAGACCTTTTGTTTACTGTAAACTGTCACAGCGAGTCTCATCTCACCGCTGGAATTATGACAGCTTTAGGTGCTTTGGGACATAGATCTACATTTGGATAATGTAAAAACATCTGCTCCTTAAAAAAAATGTGCGTCTTTGTTATCTACTAGATTTACAACCTGCAGTATTAGGACATAAATGGGAAATGAGATAAAGAGATTGACACAGTGTAATCAGTAAGGACACGGACTAAACTAAAGCTTATTGTTTTGCATGTGTACTGTGTGTTTAAGCAACTTTTTTTTTTGCAATTCTAATTAAGTTCAATACAAAGTGTTTGCTTTGGTAAAATTCAGCTTTGAGTTGATTATTAAGTCTGAGTCAAGTTTGAGAGGTGAACATATCACAGTACATGCTCTGTTTCTGTATTTAATGTGGCTTGCTGAGGGAAGAGGTTGCTGTGTCACACCACAGTTTCCTGTAGCTGTTTGCGGTGGAGGTACTCTGCCTTCACTAGTGCTACGGCAAACAGTAGCACATTTCCAACTTGACGTCTCAATCCCTGGTATGCGTTTATTAACAGAACCATTCTAAATATTGTTCCTTCCTATTTGTCTTGTCTTTTAACAAGAAAATATGAAAGTCACAATCTCCAATCTATGGATACTCTGCAATTTGTTGTCCCCAAAGTATGATCTGAGCCGGGCAAGAAAGCAGCTTCAAGCCCTTGTTATACTGGATGAGTTTAAAGCTTTGGTGAAGTCATTACAGTCTACCTTGTCTGTGTGCAAGTGTTATATGTGAGCAAGTTTTAATGCTGCTAATTTCATCTTAAAAAACAAAACCCCAGTGACCCTTCACAGTGCTGGCACATTAAAGGCCATATTTAAATAGATGGTGCTGTTGTTCAGCGCATTTACAATGAAAGCTTCTGTGAGTGCTAGGGCTGTCAACTAAATACATTTGTTGCCAAACATACTTGCACTGTGCACCATGAAGGAAGTGGATATTATTGATGTGTTAAAAGATGAAACGTCTAGACAAGATAATGCCTAACTGCCATTTATGTTGTCACTTTGATGTTGGTCCTGGCCTGTTCCACAGTGTTGCTTACACTTTTTTATGATGTGTCAGATTAAGTGGAATGCTTCTCTGCATGCAGGTTTTCAGCTGCACAGCTCAAGGGGTTTTGTGGCTGGTATTTATCACCTCTGTTAAACTGCTTCTAAATGATTTCCCGGGGGAGTCCCTCAGAGGCACCAATAGGCAGCAACAACAGAAGTACTCTTTATGTTTCTTGTTAATGTGATCATTGGAGAAGTGTGATGTACTCTAGGAGTGACTGTGTTTCATGATAGTGGATTCTGTTGCAGCAAGTCAACATAGAAACAAAGTCAACATTGCACAGTCTGTTTTTTATCAGTATAAACTGCTCCAAAGGCAATTCTTTTCTGTGATGAAGAAAATGTGTGAATAGTGTGAATATGTTGTTTGTCTGCTGATAGAGTTGATGCCCACTTTTTAACTTCTTGAATCATTTTGTAAAAATTTTAATACTCTTTTTTTTTGTGCCAAACAAAAGCGGCTCAGCTCAAACGACAGCAGTGTTCATCTATAGCTCACTCCAGACTGCATTATTTTAACAGTCATCAGATGGATTTCCATGTAACTCTGTACTGGCATTCAAAGCCCTTTAAAAGTTTTGGCCATCCACACACTTTCCATCTAATGTCACTATGAGGTTGATGTTTTTTCATGAAATATCTCAACAACTACTGGATGGATAGATATATTGGATGCCAATAAAATTTGCACATACTCTGGTCCCACATAGGGGTGGACGATATTCAAAAAAATCATATTGTCATTAGTTTGTCAGTTACTGCAATTGCAAAATGAGCCCTTTATTTTTCATTGGAAAAAATGACTGATTTTTGCTGCTGCAATGTTCCCTTATGTATGTAAAATGATTTGTAGACTGGGGCATCTCTGGAGCACCACAATGCTTCATTTATAATATTTTACCACCAAAAAATTACAGCTCCCGCAATTTGGATATTTCACTTAATTGTTCAGCTTCACAGGATGAATTTTAATAATAACTTTATGACAAATCCCTGCAAGAATTACATCATCATCTTCCACTGCACATTGTGCTAACTAGCTTGTATCATGCTTTTGGGGTTTTATCTTTCCTTTAGTCTGTTGTATAGCTGTTTTTTTGTGTATGTACAAGGTATGTAAAGTTACAAAGTCCAATGCAAAGGAGGGTATTCTCCCCCAATAACAACACTGCTCCTTATCTGCCTGAAACGCCTTGTTTGAAGTCCAAGCTTTTCTTTTTCAGATAACAAAGTAACACATTTGCAAACCACATGCCTAGTGGTTACTTTGGCTGCACCCTCCAAAAAAGAGTGGGCAGCTCATAGTCAGCCATTATTTACTAACAAGAGCTGCTTCTGCTAGGGATACCTCCCTATACCTAGATATCTGGAGGTACGGTACATGACTAATGTTGCCACATTTTGTTGGTTCATCTGGCCAATCAGAGCAGACTGGGCTTTTCAGGAGGACAGTCTTAAAGTGACAGGAAGTAAAAAGGAGTGTTTCAGATAGAGGGTGAGAAAAAGCCCTGTTACAATGTAAAGTAGGAGAATTGTTTTTTGAACATCAAAACATGTAAACATGTTCTGGTTGACCCCAAGATTAAAAGGATAAACCTGTAAATGTGCATAATCTGGCTGTTTAATTAGCAATGGTTTGCATGCTAAAATGCTAAAGTAAGATGGAGAACATTATTGGTTGATTGATCATTTACCCTTAACAATTTAAAAGTTTGAAATAGTATTAGCCAACAAGAAAAGCACTCAGAGAGCACAGTTCTCCGCCATGGCTGCTCAGTCATCGTATCATTTCCAACAGATGAAATCTTGAAAACATTCGTGGCTGAAATCACGGCACTATAGAATTTGGCCATTTAATATAGATGTATCCACAAACAAAATGACCTTGCGCTGAGTACAGGTGTGTGTTATGCATGTGTACATTATGTACGGATACTGGATCGCGTGACCTGAATATGTAGCGGGCGGCGGGAATTGATGAGACTCCGAAACACCCCTACAGTTTAATCAGTTGTTTTGTATCATTTTCAATGGATAGGTCCCGATAAGTTCGCAATGGTCGATTTGTAGTAGGATTGCAATAGTGATCATCATTACAAACTGCTTCTCCTCACCTTCAAGTCCATCCATAATCTTGCCCCCTCTTACCTTACCGATTTGCTCCTCCCCTACACCCCCCCCAGGAATCTCCGTTCCTCCCACACAAACCTCCTTTCCATCCCGCACAGGACCAGCCGGCGACATTGGGGGGACAGAGCCTTCGCCATTGCCGCCCCCACACTCTGGAACTCACTCCCCCATGCCCTCCGTGACTGCACCAACCTCACCACATTTAAATCCCTTTTAAAGACTCACCTTTTTAGATCTGCTTTCCTTAAGTGATTCTGTATTTTATCTTGAACTTGTTTTACTACCTACTGATTTTAATTAACAGTTTTGTTTTATCTTATTGTATTTTATGTACAGCGTCTTTGAGTTTTTGGAAAAGCGCTTTATAAATAAAATGTATTATTATTATTATTATTATTATTATTATTATTATTATTATTATTATTATTATTATTATTATTATTATTATTATTATTATTATTATTATTATTATTATTATTATCAGCACACAGCTGACAGAGTGTTCACTTGTCATAGTAACAGTGACGCCATGCCGCTATCTCACAATGATACAGAAATCTTTAACAAATCTGTGGATCCAGACTATAAGCCACATCATTGCCAAAATCGAATCACTTGATCCTTGTGTCATTTCTGATATTTCTGTGTTAGTGAACCAAGATCATCGTGGGGTTTAGCCAGCAACAGGGCACCATGACAGAGACTTCTGTTGTGATTAGTGGATTGCAGCCAGTGCTCTTGTTTCAAGACAAGTCTTTCCTTATTAGGACAACATGCAGGTTGGCAGCTATAACAAATCTATTTATGACAGGAAACTCACGTGTGAGTTTTGTAGAAAAAAAATAGACATTTGGGAAGAATGCTGTTTTTCATTCATTATAATGAATAATTGATTATTAATTACCAATGTTGCTCACTTTTGTTCTAGAAAATCATTTCAAATATACATTTCTAAGATTTGCACTATAACTGTTATACATGAACAACCAACTCTGCCCACACCTGAGTTACATTTTGGTGATGGGTATGCAAACTGCAATTCATAGACAAAATCTGGATACATCTGTTCAAGGTCTGAACCACCTGCTGAGTCAGAATTTTAGGTCTGTCCTCATGTTCCCTATTGCAGTTTCCTGTTACCTCTGTGTTGTCACTCTGTGTGAAAGGTTGTTGTTTTCCTCCATCAGGAAGCCATTGAGACATTCAAAGAGGCGTTGAAGTTGAAGTCTGACTTTATAGATGCCTACAAGAGCCTTGGGCAGGCATACAGGTACAGACACTGCAATGTTTTCTTTGAGTTTGAATTACTCTTGTAATGAAATGTAACTTCATGCATGAATAGAAAGTGTAATTTTTATGCAGTGGATTTACCGTTCCCATCTGCCTCACTAGCAGTATAAACATTGTTTCTCTATTCTTCCTTCTTCCAGAGAGTTGGGTGATTTTGAATCAGCCATGGAGAGCTTCCAGAAAGCTCTTATGTTGAACCAGAATCACATCCAGTCTCTCCAGCTCCGAGGCATGATGCTGTACCACCATGGCTCGTTGCAGGAGGCCATAGGAAACTTCAAGGTAGAGCCAACCACAGCGAATAAAGCAGCTGCAGACAGTCCTATCTAACTAATACTGTGCTGAAATCGTCCAGTTGCATTATAGTGTTAATGAATTAATATGCAGTAATTGTCTCATTTCCTTCTCTTCTTCTTGTCCTCCAGAGGTGTCTACAGTTGGAGCCTTACAATGAGGTGTGTCAGTACATGAAGGGGTTGAGCCACGTGGCCATGGGACAGTTCTATGAGGGCATCAAAGCTCAGACTAAAGTTATGTTGAATGATCCTCTGCTGGGACAAAAGGCCAGCTCGGAATACCTCAAAGTGAAATACCTCAGAGGTTGGTGGGCCTGTACTTACACACACAAACACATACACATACCAATAACTACAGTATATTAGATTGTTAATAAACAGTTAGTCCTTGTTAACATGTTGCATGTGAGAGAAATGGGTAGATTTAAAGACCTTTGACAAGGTTCCAACTTAATGGCCAGATGACTACATCGGAGTGTCACCAGACTGTGGGATACTTGCTTCTGACAGTTGTTAAAACGAGTGGCAGGGTTTTGAGGGATGCGCTGAAACAAGTTTGATGTACAGCAGCTTCAACTCTGTGCATATCAGACTGCTGCTAACATCATTGTGGCAGATACCACAGGGCGCCTTAATAGGGCTTGTAGAGTCTTGTAGAGGTGGAACCTGAAGGAATAACAGGCAAAGGTGTTTATGGTGTGACTGAAAAGCTTGTATTCATTCATGAGTCCATATGGCAGCTGCTGAGAATCTATGGTGAAATATGTTATACCAGACTTATTTATGTATTTATTTATTTTTTAACATGCAAGTTGGTTTCATAAGAATGTTTTTTTAATGGATTTTGTACTGTATCAGGTGGTTACATTTTAAATTCCATGCAACGTCCTTTTTTTCTCAACATACATACGTACTGTAAAGAGGAGTACTTTCTCTTTAATATATTGAGGTATTTCTAAAGGCAACAGCATTTAATAGAGCAATTGTTACAGTAGAAAAATCTGTATGCAGCGAAGGCCAGAGCAGCACGACCCGAATCTGAGAATAATCTTCATTCATTCCTCACATCGTCTTCCACATGGTTGTGCAATGGACGAGTATTTAATCTTACGTAACAAAGATTTTAATTAAATTCTTCCAACAGTGCTGTCCCCAAATATGTTAAAATTGCCGCGTTCTCAGGAGTATTTTCAATTTAATTCTGAAAGGCCATGATTTTCAATTGTGTTAATGAAGAATCTTTCTGTTGTAATGAGAGTGTGGGTTAAAGTAGGAACATACAATGCTAGGAACTGAAGTACAAATTTTAGGAAAATTAGGTTGCTGCTGGGCTGCACAGTGGCGTAGTGGTTAGCACTTTCGCCTTGCAGCAAGAAGGTCCCTGGTTCGCGTCCCGGCTTTCCCGGGATCTTTCTGCATGGAGTTTGCATGTTCTCCCTGTGCATGCGTGGGTTCTCTCCGGGTACTCCGGCTTCCTCCCACAGTCCAAAAATGTGCTGAGGTTAATTGATTATTCTAAATTGCCCGTAGGTGTGAATGTGAGAGTGCTTGTTTGTCTTTGTATGTGGCCCTGCGACAGACTGGCGACCTGTCCAGGGTGTCCCCTGCCTTCGCCCGAGTCAGCTGGGATAGGCTCCAGCCCCCCCCGCGACCCTAGTGAGGATTAAGCGGTGTATAGATAATGGATAATGGATGGATAGGTTGCTGCTCATGCCTGTTTAACTTAAGAAAACCTTCCTGTACATTCTGCTTTAATTACACAGGATTTTTCGTGAAATATAGGTTTCATAATTGCTTTTGCCTCGTTTTGTTTGTTTTTTTGTTGTTTTTTTATTGGATTTGTCTGTGTTAGGGTGTTGGACTCATTTTCTTCCTTTGCTTATGTTTAACTTTCTCTTGTTATCATGTACTCCAAATAACTGTGTAAAAAACTCCAAACCTTGTCATTTTACTTCGCTTTCTACCAGAATACTCTCGTTACTTGCACTCCCACCTGGATATCCCAGTAGCAGAGTACAATGTGGACCAGGATTTACCAGGGAACTTTAAGAATCACTGGGCCAAGAACCTGCCTTTTTTAATAGAAGACTATGAAGAACAGCCTGGCCTGCAACCACATATCAAGTATGTTTGATGGGTTCATGACACTTAATCCACAGCTGGAACTCTAACTGAAACCATAGCTATTAAATGTGATGATAAATATTTATTTCACTGTGATAATGTGTGTGTTATTCATCTTCCTATTCTTTTTTTTTTTTTTTAAATCCTCAGAGGCCGAAGCAGTTTTTGGATATTGTTTGCTCCTCAGATTTGTCCTCACCATGGCCTCATTTCTCACCGCATTATAAAGTCTGTGGAAACATCACAATCATGGCTAGTAGAGAGAACTAAAAAATGTATTTTGGGCAGTATGACATAGTTATAATGCCACAAATCCTTAATCATTTCTCTTGCAAAAGTTAAAAAAAAAAAAACTACAATCAACATGTACAACAGCCAACAGATGTTACTAAGACTGTAAAACAAAAAAATGGAATTGTACATGTTGTACTTACATTTTAAGTAGCTTCTATACTTGTCTCCTTTCTACTCAGCGTTACCACAGCCTGCAGTTCAGCCAAACAGTTACTGAGTCAGTTGTACAAAGGAGCACAAAATGCTTTTTCCAGAATCTAGTTCAAATGGTATACTTTGGTCAAATTTTAAATTGAGACATGTAGAAGTGTGATGTTGATGCAGCATTACGTTTTTATGCTTACATTTTCTTAATTTTTCTGACAAAACTGGACATCACGCCGCATTAGTTTAAAGACTTTTGGAAAGTTGAAAATCCAACATTTTTCTCTGTTTTTAGTTTTTAGCTCTGATAATTAGTGTAATGGTGGCTATTTTTTTCTTATTTCTTTCTCACACGCATCAGGCTCTTGGGGATCAGAGGGTTAACTGAAGTTTTTTTGTACTTTATCTTAGATCACACCAAAGATCCAATTGTAGTTATGGATTATGTATATTTCTATTTGAAATTTATTGACATTGTCTGAGACTTCACCTCATGTGTGCTATCATTGGGAAATCTTGGAAAATCAAGATCCATCAGCACTCTAATTTACTGAGCCACAGTTTGTAACAATTTTCATGTGCTCAAAGCTGAGGCAAACAGTGTTTTGTGATTGAAAGGTGACATCTACCATATTTTCTACATGGCCTGAATGTACCAGTGTTCTTCAAGCAGATGTTGTGCTTCTATCGGCAGATTGAAACTCATTTCTTCTGTTTCACAAAGGCATTTTAGAATGTTGACAGATAGCCACAGTATGGTTTAAAAAAATGCTTAATGAAGCTTTGACCAAGTTCATCCTCTGTGTCTCCCTGTATTTTTGGATTGCAGAGATGTTCTGCCACAGAACTTTGACAGCTACAACAGTGATGTTCAGAAGCTGATCTGCACAGCCGACCATTTGGGGGCGCTAATGCAATACGACACTCCTGGTTTCTTACCTAACAAGAGAATACACAGAGGTACCGCTTATAAATGCTGTGGTTCATCAAGATCATGTAAACATTACCAACAGCTGTAACAATATGAGTTGTCTGTTCTCTAGCCATGGGTTTGGCAACCCTGGAGGTGATGCAGGCCATGCATCGGACGTGGAGCAACTCCAAAGTGCGAGTCAATGGCAAGACAAGGCAAATGCAGTGGAGAGACATGTTCGACATAGCTGTCAAATGGAGAAGGTGAGGAATATGCCAGAAGTGTCACAAATACAAAAACGCATTATATTACAGATGTACCCAAATTGTCACAGATGAGGGTGTCAGTGTGATTTTGTAATTAATGGAGGCAACATTACACGTATGCCACAGATTTTCTGGCATTTAGAGGATAGAATCACTCAATCATTTCATTGGGAAAATGCAAAGAATTATTTATCAATAGAATACAGAGACTGCAGATATAATTTAGTGGCTCTTTATCAGTGGATTTCTGCAACGATCCAATCTTAGGTTTGGTTTGGCTAGATGAAAATACCAAACAAAATGCCCACAAATCTCATGCCAAGAGAAATAATGTGTTGCTCAGGAGCAGCTATCTTCAGAAAATAACACCGAAACTCAAGGGTTTAAAGGCATAAGACAGATGTCGACATATGATAGCCACCAGTTCCTCATGTTTCAACACAGTCTTGCATAACAAAATAAAGTCTAGACCAAAGCTAATATTCAGCTATATTTTCTGTACTTTTTACTATGTGAGAACCAGAAAAATTGAATTACACTGCAAAGAATGGAAAAGAGAAGGGAATCCCTCAAATCCGTAAACAAGTACCGTAATTACTTTGGTGCACTCGCCATGGTTTGTTACCAGTGTAAAATGAAACCAACTAAATACAGAAACATAACAAAATCAGCCTTTC
The DNA here is from genome assembly GCF_022539595.1 of Amphiprion ocellaris. Classification (NCBI taxonomy): domain Eukaryota; kingdom Metazoa; phylum Chordata; class Actinopteri; family Pomacentridae; genus Amphiprion; species Amphiprion ocellaris. The sequence continues at coordinate 14,895,518 of NC_072777.1, read as the reverse complement.
CTCTCCAGAGGATCTTCAGATCAAATCAGACAAATCAAATTTCTATAAAGAGTATCTGCTGCGTGGCTGATTGGATTACTGTTTTGAAAAACTAAATAGGCTTTTCCTCTGCTCATAGGATCGCGGATCCAGACCAGCCAGTTCTGTGGTTAGACCAGATGCCTGCCAGAAGTCTCAGTCGAGGCTTCAACAATCACATCAATCTCATCAGGTAATAGTTTAATTCTACTTTTTGTACTCATGAGTCCACGGAGTGATTTGAGTTTCTATTTATTTAAATAACTTGTAGTATGACATTTTTTTTGTTTTAATTGACTGTAGCCTCACTTCTGAGAAGCTCTTTAAAATCTTTATTTTTCTTTTTCTTCAGGGGACAGATTATCAACATCAGATATTTGGCCTACTTTGACAACATCCTCGACTTCATCAAAGACAGAATACTAGTGTACCATGGGTAAATGACACCAAAGCTCCACTCAGTTGTTTTTTTGTGCATTGCATCACAAATTTACAATTACTTAATTTCTTTTAATTCTACATTCATTAAAAAAAGTGGTTTGGTTTAAAGAAATCTAAACACACAGATGATTACAGGGAATTTTACACATTTCTGGCTAGAACCAGCATGTCTTGCCAGATTGATGTGACAGCAGCTATGTTAATGTACTTGACTTCTCTATGCTGCCTACAGTGCAGAGTTATGTGATTTTTTTTCCTTCCAGACTTGATTCATTTAGCATAAGAGGGCTGAGTAGGTGTGTTGAGTAAATACAGTACAATCTTATTCAGATTCGAAAACATTACTTGTCCCCAGGGGGCAATTAAAATTAATTAAATTAATTAAAAATTAAAATTATTATCTGTCTCAGGGCGTACAACCCCAGAGGCCTCCTGGAGGTCCGCCAGGCTCTTGAAAATGTGAATAAAGTAGAAGATCTGCTTCCTATAATGAAGGTAAGAAGGAAATAAGAGAAATTATTTATACAGTGGAGATAAAACATTCTTTTCAATATATAAGCAATGTTATTGTGTTATTTTTGTTTTGTACGATCTACTTAGCTTTTTAGGTCTATGTGTTGTTCACAATCATAGTTTGAAAAGGACAGGTGATACAAATCCCCGATGCCCAGCACTCTTTAACACTGAAGAAACTGATGACCACAAAGCTTGAAATGACAGTTGCAAATAATGATCATCGTATGGCTGAAGTCTTAAATACAAAAGAAGCTTTCCTAAAGAACTGCTTATAGAATTGCAAGAAAATCAAATCAGATTCTGCGCTTGACTTCAGAAAACCTTAAGGACGATTTTGGAGACCCTGCAGTGGTGGTTCATGTTCTCCAACTGCACAAATATGAACTTCATGGAGAAGTCATCAGGAGAATATCATTCCTACATCCTCATCATAAAATTTCATCTAATGAAACCCGATGCATTTTGGGAATAATTCCTGAGTAATGAAGTTGAAATGGAACTTTTTAGCCATAATGAGCGAAAGTACACTACCATTCAAAAGTTTGAACGGTAAACTTTAAACTTTGATAATAGCTGTTACATATTAAAAATAAAAAGCCGTGTTATTTTCAAATAATTTATTTCCCTTTAAAAGACACATACAGTACTGTTCAAAAGTTTGAGGTCACTTAGAAATGTCCTTATTTTTGAAAGAAAAGCATTTTTTTCAATGAAGATAACATTAAATTAATCAGAAATACAGTGTAGACATTGTTAATGTGGTAAATGACTATTCTAGCTAGAAACGACTGATTTTTAATGGAATATCTACATAGGGGTACAGAGGCCCATTTCCAGCAACCATCACTCCTGTGTTCTAATGCTACATTGTCTTAGCTAATGATGTTGAAAGGCTAATTGATGATCAGAAAATCCTTGTGCATTATGTTAGCACATGAGTAAAAATGTGAGTTTTCATGGAAAACATGAAATTGTCTGGGTGACCCCAAACTTAGGAATGTTTGGGGTCACATTTCCACCTGTTCAACAAGGGGTTGGGTTGGTTCTGCTTTGAACTTCTGCCGGAGCCACTGCCATGTGCAACATTTCAATGGTAGATAGGAGAATGGACTCAGTTTCATAGCGGCAAATTTTGTAAGCAAACATCACAGTGTCCATAAAAAGCTAAGGAAGAAAAGAAGATGGCTTTTACAACAGGATTAGGATCCAAAGCTAAGGACTTTTTATGCCCCTCACAGTCACTGGCCTAAATGTCATTGAAAATTTGTGGATAGACCTCAAAAGCATCCAGGATGGCATAAGAATCTCACAAAAGAACAAGGTCTTTGTTGGAAGTTTAGGTGACAACTCCCCAAACAAGAATTGAAAGACTTGAGAATTGAGAGCTGCTACATAAGCTGTTTACAACCTGTGAGAGCTGCCAAAGGAGGTATTACTCAGTACTGGCCATGCAGTGTCCCCAAATCTTTGCTTCAAGCTTTTTTACTTTTTCTTATTTTGAAACTGCAAAAGATGGAAATAAAACTGTAATCTTGCTGCTCTGAACACTGAGTTCCTTCATGTTGCCCCTTTAGAGTTCAGACCAGGATGCAGAGTTGTAGTCTTCCACACCTCTCTGCAGTTTCCTCTCAGCTGTCACCCTCCAGTAAATCACTTAGCTTTATTGAGACTGTGTCTGTCCCCCGACCACCAAAATTCAATAAATTAAGCAAATCAAAACTAAACAAAAGACATAGTAACCATAAAAATCTAATTAAAATTAATACCACTATTTCAACTGAGCGAAGAAACAGGACAATTAAATGTGGTCTGTTAAATATTAGATCTCTCTCGTCTAAATCTCTGTTAGTAAATGATTTGATAACTGATAACCAGATTGATTTGTTCTGTTTGACTGAAACCTGGTTGCAGCAGGAAGAATATGTTAGTCTAAATGAATCAACTCCTACTTGTCATACTAACTGTCATGTTCCTCGAATCACAGGCCGAGGAGGAGGAGTGGCAGCAATTTACGTCTCTAGCTTAAAAATGAACCAGAGACCTAAACCTAGTTACAGTTCATTTGAAAATCTTACTCTCAGTCTCTCTCATCCAGATTTAAAAGCTCAGAAACCAGTTTTATTTGTTGTTGTATATCGTCCTCCTGCTCCTTACTCTGAGTTTTTATCTCAATTCTCAGACTTTTTATCTGATTTAGTGCTCAGCTCAGATAAAGTCATTATTGTGGGTGACTTCAACATTCATGTTGACGTGGACAGTGACAGCCTTACGACTGCTTTTAATTCAATATTAGACTCAATTGGGTTTTCTCAACATGTAAATAAACCAACTCATAGTTTTAATCATACCCTTGACCTCGTTCTGACTTATGGCATAGAAATCAAACAGTTAACAGTATTTCCCCGGAACCCTCTTCTTTCTGACCATTTTATGATAACATTTCAATTTACAACAATAGATTGTATAGGAGTTAAGAATAAATATCATTACAGTAGATGTCTGTCTCACAATTCGGTGACTAAATTTAAGGAAATAATACCCTCTCTATTTAGTCCAGCACCACTTACTGATATAATGGAAGGGAAATATTATAATTTTACCCCCACAGAAGTGGATTATATTGTTAATAATGCTGCAGCCTCACTGCGTACAACACTTGATAGTGTTGCACCTGTAAAAAAGAAAGTTCTATCTCAGAGAGGACCTGCTCCTTGGTATAATTCCCAGCTGCGGACTTTAAAGCAGGCGTCCCGAAAGCTGGAAAGGAAGTGGTACTCCACTAATTTAGAGGAAGTTTATGTAGCTTGGAAAAAAAGTCTAGTAATTTATAAAAAAGCTCTTCGTAATGCCAGGACAACATATTATTCATCTTTAATAGAGGAAAACAAGAACAACCCTAGGTTTCTCTTCAGCACTGTAGCCAGGCTGACAAAGAGTCAGAGCTCTGTTGAAACTTGTATTCCTTTAGCTTTGAGCAGTAACAACTTCATGAGCTTCTTTACAAATAAAATTATTACGATTAGAGAAAAAAAAAAAAAAAAAAATTAATCTGGCCCTTCCGGCAAATGTCACAGATGTATCATCGAGTACAGATACTTTAGAATTGGCTGTAAGACCAGATGGATATTTAGAATTTTTCACCCCCATACATCTCTCTGAACTCATTTCAATAGTTTCTACATCCAAACCATCAACATGTCTTTTAGATCCTATCCCAACTAGACTGTTCAAGGAGGCTTTACCTTTAATTAATTCCTCAATGTTAGATCTGATTAATCTCTCTCTAGTAACAGGTTATGTACCACAGGCTTTTAAGGTTGCTGTAATCAAACCTTTACTTAAAAAGCCCACTCTAGATCCAGATGTTTTAGCCAACTATAGACCAATTTCCAACCTCCCATTTCTCTCTAAAATTCTGGAAAGAACAGTTGCAAATCAATTATATGAACATTTACAAAGGAATAGCCTGTTTGAAGAGTTTCAGTCAGGCTTCAGAGTGCATCATAGCACAGAAACAGCTCTGGTGAAAGTTACTAATGACCTTCTCATAGCGTCAGATAATGGACTGGTCTCTATACTTATTTTATTGGACCTTAGTGCAGCATTCGATACAATCGACCACAAACTTTTATTACAGCGACTAGAACATTCTATTGGCATTAAAGGGACAGCACTGGACTGGTTTAAATCCTACTTATCAGACAGGTTCCAGTTTGTGCATGTCAACAATGACTCTTCTGAGCATACTAGGGTTAATCATGGAGTTCCTCAGGGTTCTGTCTTAGGACCAATACTGTTCACATTATACATGCTTCCCTTAGGCAACATTATTAGGAAGCACTGTATTAATTTCCATTGTTATGCTGACGACACTCAATTGTATTTATCTTTGAAGCCAAATGAAACTAATCAGCTAGCTAGACTGCAAGATTGTCTTAAGGACATAAAGACCTGGATGACCTATAATTTCTTACTACTAAATTCAGACAAGACTGAAGTCATTGTATTTGGCCCCAAACATCTTAGAGAATTGCTTTCAAAGCATATAGTTACTCTGGATGGCATTACATTGGCCTCCAGTACTACTGTGAGGAACCTCGGTGTTATCTTTGACCAGGACATGTCCTTTAACTCGCACATAAAACAAATCTGTAGGACTTCCTTTTTCCACCTGAGAAATATTGTGAAAATCAGGAACATCCTGTCTCAGAGTGATGCAGAAAAACTAGTCCATGCATTTGTTACTTCTAGGCTTGACTACTGTAATTCCTTATTATCAGGTTGTCCCAATAGCTCTCTGAAACATCTACAGCTGATCCAAAACGCTGCAGCCAGAGTACTGACGGGAGTTAGCAAGAGAGATCATATTTCTCCTATATTGGTTTCTCTTCATTGGCTCCCTGTTAAATCTAGAATAGAATTCAAAATCCTTCTTCTGACATATAAAGCTCTTAACAACCAATCTCCATCATATCTTAAAGATCTGATAGTACCATATTATCCTAGCAGAACTCTTCGCTCTCAGACTGCAGGCTTACTTGTTGTTCCTCGAATCTCTAAAAGTAGAATGGGAGGCAGAGCCTTTAGTTATCAGGCACCTCTCCTGTGGAACCAGCTCCCAGTTTGGGTTCGGGAGGCGGACACCCTCTCTACTTTTAAGACCAGGCTTAAAACCTTCCTTTTCGACAAAGCTTATAGTTAGGGCTGACTGGGTGACCCTGACGGGGTGAGCTGGTGTTTTCATTTGCACAACTGACTTCCCCTCTTGACGTCCCTTTAGTTTGCCCCTAGTTATGCTGCTATAGGCCTAGGCTGCTGGGGAACCTCTCTGGATGCACTGAGCCCTTCTCTAACTACCTATGTATTTACTATATATACCATTATTGCATTACATTCACTCTGTTTCTTTCTGTGTCCTTTCTCCGAGTGTCCCTGGTCCCAGAGCTGGATGCTGGATGCTTCAGATGTGTGGCTGTGTTTTATGGTCCTTGTGTCCCACCCCCCCACCTCTCTATCTCTACCCCTCTATCTGTATCCCTCTATCTCTACCTCTACCCCTCTATCTCTACCTCTCTACTTCTTCTGTCCCTCTCAACCCGCCCGGCCAGCAGGCAGATGGGTCCCCCCACATTAGAGCCGGGTTCTGCTCGAGGTTTTTTTCCCTGTTAAAAGGGTGTTTTCCTTGCCACTGTCGCCTTTTGGCTTGCTCTGGGGGTCAGGCATATGGGTTCTGTAAAGCGTCTCGAGACAATTTGACTGTAATTGGCGCTATATAAATAAAATTGAATTGAATTTATGTTGATCATAGGTAGTTTGTGACTCGACTGTAAGACTGAGTCACTGCAGTTTGGTGTTCTATTACAGCTTCAATAAATTTCATGTACCAACTGAGTGCTGCATATTTTAGTGACATTTCTAATGCTAGTTTAGCCCTTTTTCACTGTTAGGCTTAATAGAGACAATAGTGAATTTCAAAATGTCTTTTTGGCTTTATTGGTGCTGCTACTTTCTGGTAATAGTATTCACTTTTTTGGATAAATTGCAGTGCTCTGTCTGTTTCCTGCTGTCTCACAGTGTTATCCCATCTCATTTTCTAAGCAAGTTGGAGACACTGTTGAAGCAGCACAACACAATTTTTTTTTTTTTGTTCTTGTCGTCTTGTAGCTGTTCAGCAGTGAAAACCCAGCATGGTTGTTTGTGTGTTTGTGTGTTTATTTTCTGAAGCAGTTCAACAGTAAAACCAGAGATGGCTTCACGGTCAATTCCAAGGTGCCGAGCATGAAGGATCTTGGGAAAGAGTACGATGGTTTTACCATCACCATCACAGGAGACAGGTACAAACTGGCTTCTTGTCTGGTGTGAAATTTTTAAACGATGATCTTGCATGCATGCAATATGTTTAGTCATTTTAAATCTTATTATTACAGCAAACAGAATTTTTATTGCAGCCTGTTTGTTGTGCAGGAAATTAGATTATAGTGACAGAAGCAGGCGAAAAGAGTGCTGTTTTCTTTAATGTTTGCCTTTGAACTGTTCTGTATTTTAGGGTGGGAAACATGTTATTCTCAGTAGAGACCCAGACGACAGAAGAGCGGACACAGCAGTACCAGTCAGAGATAGAATCCATCTATAAAGACCTCACCGCCAAAGGAAAGACATTAATGCTGTCCACTGAGTTAGGGGTAAGATTTATCTCTGCAAGATTTTTCATGACACAACTTCCATAGATAATAAATGTAAATTATCTTGAGCAGAAAACCTTTTCCAGGGTGTCGTTTTCAACATTTTAAACAGCAGACTTATATTATCTTGATCTGAGGAAGTATCTAAACTTCTGCAAATAAAATGTGATAAATAGTTGCTGAACTACAAAAGAAATCAGTCAGTTAACTCATAGATCCGTCAAAAATATACATGAATGTCTCTGTTGATATTGAACACCTTTGTAAATTGAATTTATTTGGGATTCGGGTCAAAAACAAGACATGTTTTCCTTATCTTTTTTCTTATCGAGTGAACTGAATACATGTTAAACTACTCTGCCACGAACTGGGTCACTGCAGCAGAAAATGAGGGGAAAAATGTCAAGAAACAAAGAATCAACAGAAAGAGCAAGGAATATGGATTTACAATAACACCTTTCAAAAACATGCTATTTCAAAGAGTGTTACAAAGATCCTATCCCTAAGCCAAAGCAATATAAAAATCATATCTGCAAGATTTTAAAAAGCAAAAAAAAAATTAAGTTATAATAGAAATGGAAGATGTTGAACTGGGCTCAGCAGCTATGGTTTTAAAGTCTTTCTTATTGTTGATTTAACCCCTAAAAGCTTACCTCTGTGTATCAAAGTTACATATTCAGATTTTTTTCCCCATGAAAATTAACCCCTCTTCCCTTTAAACAGTTAAGATATAAAGACCAATTCATGCTTTCTGTGTCCACATGTCAAGGGTATGTGTGGTGTAAATATCGTCATCCACCTAAGTCCACGAGTGTCTGCACAGACTCTCCTACAGATGTCTGTGCATCTTAAAATTTGTGACTGCGTGTAGTGTCCACGCTGACTGAGCCAGGAAAACAAATGCTGCTTAAAACAAACGCTTGTCTTGAGGAGGGACTGGTGGGAAATGCTCCCTCATCCACACTTTTATACATCATCATTAGAAGAGTTTTAATTCAGATACTCTTTGCCCAACTTTGGAGATGTTTTGTTTTGTACATGCTTTCTATCGATGCCACTCAAACCCAGGAGAGTTTTAAATTCTCTTTAAATCAACCCACTGTGCTTGTCACAGCTCAGGAACAGTCACATTGACGTGTTGCCACAGCTCAATCAGTAACCAGCTGCTATATCCTGTAAATAGTGCAAAGCTACAGCTTTTCAGAACATCCACCTGAACTGTTTATGTCTTTCTATGTTCAGTATGAGGCACAATGCTACCATTGGCAGTATCATTTAAGCCACATGTGTCCATATCAGTGTGAACTGGATTTCACTGTGCAACTTCGCTTCTTCTTGAATGTGTGGATCTATGAAGTCTTTGCCTTTCTTTACCTTAACCTTCTCACTCACTGCAGCTTGAGCACACCTGCTCACCTATGACTCTATCCAGACATTGTGTAGTTACTCTACACTACACAATGGCAAGTTGTAATAATTCAGTCACTCATGTTGAACAGGAACTGATTCTGAAGAATGGTGATACAGAAAGGCTATCCTACAAGATGGCAGGATTAGTTGCTTAGGTTTGTTAGAGATGAAACCCTGGAAGTCTGAATATGTGTTTTTGACATTGTCATCAATACTCTGCAGTTTCAAGGTAGAAATGCTTAACCATGGCATTAACTGCCTGATTTGCTCATAATATGCCTTGTAACATATAGAAACACCATATGGACATGCTATCAAGGTATAGAAACATAACTTTCAGTGAGAATGCAGTTACCCAGTTTTCAACATTTGACAACAATACACAATACAACAATTTGCAATTGTGATTCCCTCCTGTCTTCTTCTCTCATCTTGTCCGCCCTCCTTCCTTCTCTCTGTAGAAATATCACATATTTCAATTTTTTAGGAAGTAAGGTAGTGGAGTCGATTTCATCCTCTGGGGAATATCACAGTAACCTCACCCTAAGATCACTTGAGATTGTTGGTTTTCGAAGTACAGTGAGTAACAGACTTGAGAGAAATATTATCAAACCATTAAAGAAGCATTTTGTCTTAATTAAAGGTCCGTGCTGGCAGCTGGCCTTTACTTTGTCTGTCTTGCTGTTCTGCTCTCTGTTTTTGTTTCTTAATTTATCCGGATAAGTCATCGATGCCCCTGTTGTTGTCACAACTAGACAAAGTCTTCTCTCTGCTCAGAAACATATACCTGGAACAATATCAACATTTCTCTTGTGTTTTGGCTCTTTGTTCTTTGTATTATAATTGCAGTCCTCTCAGCTTTCACCCTGTCAAGATAACTTGTAACTGATGATGGGACACAGGAAAATGGAGGTCATATTTGCTGAAAGCCTTTATTTGGGCCAGCTAATGGCTGTACAGTTGACTCTGTAATAACCTTTGTTCTTTCAGGATGCGGATGCAGTGTGTAACCTGGTACTGTCCTTGGTTTATTACTTCTGCAACCTCATGCCTCTTTCCAGAGGATCCAGGTAATTTCAAAGTCAGCTTGTGGGTGCACTGTTGAAGTTGAACGAAATCCCCCTCGTGTAAAAATGTTTGAAACTGTTAAAGCTGTTAGCATCAAGACACTGATACACAAACAGCATGAAGAATGTTACTGGAAAAGATGCCTCAGTTTGACAACATTATGAGACATTTAGGGAATGTCATCCTGAACTCTGTGGATTTCAGATAATAAATGTCAAATATGTTTTATATATTACTGAAGTGTCCAGCTAGTGAAGAGAAACTCTGCAAGTTTTAGCACTCTAAATGTCCTAGTTGTTTATCGTGATACTAGTGTATGAGGGCCTCCATGATTTTCTCCTCTTCAGTGTGGTGGCCTACTCAGTGGTGATGGGGGCATTGATGGCCAGTGGGAAAGAGGTCATCGGTAGGATCCCGAAAGGAAAGGTAAGTAAATGTGATTGCTTTGTTACTGGTTTTGACAGCTAAAACATTATTTAAATTAAGGTATAGAAATATTATTGGCAAAATCAACTCAAGTATTCTGTGTGGATTCTCACTTATCCAGGTCCTGGTAATTCTTAGTGTGTCAGTAGAAGGCAACTGCACTTCTTTTTGGTTCTTTTCCTCTTTTGGGAGACATCAAAGAAAATAAACTGCCTTTTTTGGACTGTGCTGTGCAAATTACGGAGGATAATCCTCAACGTTGAAGTTTATTACAAAGCAACACACATAGACCTGCTCTATGACTCCCACCACCCACTGGAACATAAACTGAGGATTATCAGAACTGAACAGCAGCTGAGAAGGTTTATACTGGGACAGAGGGAAAAGAAAAGAAATACATATATATTAAGAACACACTTAAATCCTGTGGCTATGCCAACTGGGTCTTCATGAAGTAAATGGAGAAATCTGAAATAAAGAGCACAAGATCAAACAGAGAAGAAAGAAAAACCTGACAACATTGTATGAAGCTTGTGTGTCTGAGAAACTTAGAATGTTCTCCAAACACAACATCCACTGAGACGACACTACAGGCCAAAAGTTTGGAAGCAAGGTCAGGTTTGTACAAAAACAGATCATAGTTTTATTGGTATACTTTGCAGCAAAATAAACATGAATATTGTGTAGAGATACTGAGCAGAATTCATTGTTTTAATAATTTTCAGGTATTTCCATCTGATTCTTGTTTCTTTACTCAGCTGTTTCTTTCTCTAAAGATATGGACACAGTTGAGATTTATTTGGGTTTTTGTATACAAACTCTCAAAAGCCAAAGAGCTAAAGTGAATAATGCAAACTGTGATTTTTTTTCTTTACTTTTGTACTGAAGTTGTGACTCTTGTAAATTTCCTCAACCTTAAAACTAAGCACTTCTACTCTTTTGTTAACATTTACTCAGCCATTTTCTGATAACTTTAATGTATACCTAAAGGTAAATTGAGGAAAATGGTGCATATCAATGAAAGCAGTCTGATCATATGGTAAATGCATCCCAAATCCATAGAATTCATACTGGTTTTTATTATTTTTTACCTTTTTAAGAAAGACTATGTGAACAGAAACTTGAAGTTGCTCCCAAATGTATGACCTGTATTGGCCTTGCCTTCAAACTTTTGGCCTGCAGTGTAACAACTGATTCCCCCTAAGGATAAAACACCCACATACAAGCTGAGCAACATTATGTATGCAGTCCAGTGCAACAAGAAATACATAAATCCATATATTATATTTTACTGTTGTAACTGCACAATGTGGAAGACATGTTTTGCTATTTTATATTAGGCTGCAAATATAATTTATTTAATATTATTGAATCTTCTAATTATTTGACTGTATGGTTTTGAAAGAAATCAGGAAGAAAGAAACGCTGAGACAATCACCCAGTAGCCAGTGTTTGTTTTGCCTCCAACTCAGAATGATTCAAAGTATTTCAAGGAACAGCAGCAAATCGTCACACATTTTACAAGCTGGAATGATGGAATGTGTCATGAAAAATGTCATTGATAAATCAAGTCAAGTCCTATTATTTGCTAGCACATATAAAAACAATGGACCTGGACCAATGGACTCTACAGCTAATCGTAAATGATTAATCAACACAAGTTAAAGCAAATATCAAAAGTCAGTCTGGTTTAAAAGCCAAAGATAAAATGAGGATTTTAAAGAGGTTTTAAAAAATTTAGGAACAGCTACTGCAAAGGCTTTGATCTCATCTATGCTTTAATCTGCACCTTGAGACAACAAGGAGCCTCTGGTCAACAGACCTCAATGATCTTGTGGGAGGTTACAAAGTTAAAAGATCAGTGAATTTCCCTTGAGATTAATAAATTTTCTATCTATCTAGGTGTGGAGGTTCTTATCCAAACACAACAAACAGTAAAATCATCAAATCACTTGCGATTTTAACTGGGTGCCAATGCGGAGATGCCAGTTTAGGTCAAATGTGATGTTCCATGTGTGAGCCTGCTGAGTAGTCTGACTCGCCAGATGTCGACCACACATTCCAAGTGGCATTGTTTTATCCTTCCGCTATATGTGTTACTATTGTTAAAATCCTTTCCATTATGGCAAACAACACCAACCTCTCACTGAAAATGGCAAGTTTTTACCACAGATGTGCATCATGCAATAAGGCAGGCATGCTTTTGGTAAATTATCCAGTTTAATAAGTGATCACCTCCCTGTGTGCAACTGTTCTGTCAAAGTAATTCCCCTGACATTATTTTGCAGGACATCAGTAGAGCATGAAGGGTAGTTGTCATTGTTTTGGTGCAGCATTTTGTAACCATTTTTGTCTAAATAATGTACAAGCCAGCCACTGTCTCCATTCAGACAGACTCATTGTTCCTGAAACTGAGTCGCAGTGTGGAGGAACCAAAGCAGCACAGAAACCTGATCAAGTGTCAGAAAACTGAAATCTAGACAAGTTCAGCTGAGGTCACTCTTCTTCCAGCAAGGAAGCTTAAGGACTGTCTGGAGAATTCTGGACCTTAATGAATGACTAAAACTTTTGACTTGGATGCAACAAGAGAACATAGATTTAAGAGATTGTTGCATTTTTACAGCACAATAGAATGCATCTCATTAAAAACATTCTGCTTGATTATATTTAAGAACCATAGTATTACACACAAATAGTTCTTAGTGTGGACAGGAGTTGTCTATCAGAGTTCCAAACATTTTTTCATATGATTCAATTCGACATTTTTAAAAGCAGGAAGAAAATGTTCAAATTCAAGAAAATAAAGAACATGGGGGCCCTGAGTTGATGTAAACTAGAAGCCAACAGTGAGGTTCAACCATGGAAAAACTGTTTTTTAAAGCAGGGTCAAACTAGTATTAATCAAAATTCGTTTTGAAGTTGTGTATGTATGCAAATATATTTTTTCCCCTTTCAAGGCCCCTTCCAATGCAAATCAAGTTTTTTACCTTGTTAACATGTAAATTTGCAGTCTGACTCACCAAATATAGACATTTAATGTGGTTTATATAACTGAAAGCAGAACAGAAGATAGATTTTTGGTTCAGGCAGGTAAAAACCCTGCAGCAGTAATGAAGATGATAAAAGTAAAGCATGTGAAAATGTTTGAAGTTTAAGAGAAACAATTTTTTGAAATATTTCTAAGATGATAAAAACATGATTGTAAAAGACTTGTGGTGTGCTGCTCAAAAGTTATGTTGCTTTCAAACCACATGCTGAGCTGAGCTTCTTTGCAGCAGGCTTCAAATGATCCAAAAAATGCCAGAGCCTGTTTTGTCATTTTCTGCAACCAGAGTGTGGCTGAATAATATTTTTTTGATGAATTTTTAGCAATAGAAATGCAGCCGTTAAGAGAACTCGGTGTACTAGGCTTGACTGACGTATCAGACAGGTACATCTGTCTGTCATCAGTATAGAAATGAAAAGAGATAGAGTGTTTATGAAAAATTTGTCCAAGCAGAAGCATGTTTACCAGAAAATAAAATTTGTCTTCGCTGGTATTTATCTGGCTATCTTCATTTATGATTAACTGAACGTGCTGTTGTTAAAACAAGAACAACTGTAACTGATTGTTTTTTATTGGGTGTTACATGGCCTTGTTTATGCCGTTATCTGCATTATCAGAAAGTGTTGAAAGGTTTTTAGGGGAGCTATTAATCTTTTAGAGCATTGATTGCAGTGCCAAATATAATTTAATTATGTGGCAGGGTGGGATTTGGCCCACTAGCATCCATCCTGTTGGAGGAGTAACTGCTGCCAAAAAGACATTTTCAAGATTAAAGGATCACTTTATTGTCTCCCTTGGGAGAAACTTGTTTTAGACAATGGCAAAAGCGAGCTGCACAGCAACACATAAAACTGGACACATGCTACTGAAAACACATAAAATATGTAACACATATTAAATTAAATATGAAGAAAAAATCTAAAATACACACATAACCCCATACATACATAAATACATCCAACAACATTTGGCTACCTACTTTTGGTAGCTGCACCTAACTGCTCATTAATGAACTTATAGAAGCTTTCTCCAGTAAATTGGTAATTGAGTTGCTGGCAAGTGTGAAGTCAGATATAAATATTGATTAACATCAAGATGAGTAGGAACTTGCAGCAACAGAAAGCTGGCTTCCTGTTATTTTTGCGGCACAGTGCCAACTGTCTGTTAAGTTATGTGTTGTTGTTTTACAAGTGTGTTTTTATTTTCTGCTCCCAGGCAGTAGTTCGTCTTCAGTATCTCTCTTCTAATCTGTTTGTTCGATATCATTAAAGCTGGTGGATTTTGAAGCCATGACCACGCCCAGTCCCGACAGCTTCAGTAAAACAGCAAAGAACTGGATGAATCTCAAGAGGTATGACAGAGCATTTTAGTTTTCCTCTGCTTTACAGAGAACCTTGTCTGACATGTCTTCTTCCTCCTCAGTTTACCAAGTTGGTACCAGAGTCTGCCATCTGTAGCAGAGACCTTCCCATCTACCAGAACGATGATCGAGGTCCTTAATACAGACTCCTCTTCACATTGTCCAAAGAAGTCTTAGCACAACTTCTACACAGCAGAGAAGTCTGTTTGATGAAAGTCTTAATAATAGAGCTTCTACAATGGGCAGAAAAAAGGGACTGTCTTCTTCTACAATCCAAACAACACTGAACTGAGATCTTCAAAAGGATGTTGCCACAAGTTTTTTGAAATTTTAATACCGAATTAGTGACTCTTTGGCACTTTGGGAAGCAGGTAGTGTCTGTTTTCTTTGATCACAGATGGATATGAAAGGATATTAATGCACATTCAAGACATATTTTCTTCTATGAAGTGCTGATATTTATTTGGTTTACCAAAAGCCACCATTTATCTTACTTTAGTGTCCAAATGCTGCTTTGTGTGCTCTGTCATCTCCCCTTAAACACCCTCACACATCACAATTACAGCCATCCATAAAAATGTAATTTCTCCCATTGTTTATACTGGAGGCTACTGTTGTCTGAGCACCATAATTTGGCCTTGTACACAAAGCAACAAAGGTTAATGTACCTGAGAACCACAACCGATTAGTAAAGGAGCAAAATACATGGAGAAAGGTCAAGTTACTGACTGTACATTAACATGCCGATGCCTGTGTGCTACCTCTCTGTAGTGGTTGAAGCACCAGATAAATGCTGCTGTCATTAATCAGCCAGTTACATAAAGGGGGATACAGGGTTCAACAGCAGCCTGACATTTTAATTTTCCTGTAAAAAGCATCTTGAGCCCAGAGAACAATTAATTATTGAACTAAAATGCAAGTGCATATGGCAGCACTGTCTTTGTTTAGTTTCCACACTCCAGCTGTTTGGGGAGATGACAGAGAACACTGAAAGCAGGATGTCATCGGTTGTTTGGGATGCAGAAGTGAATCTGTCCACCTTCGCTCTTTCTCTGCTTTATAGGCCTCAAGTTGAAAACACCTAAAGCACAAAACCCATCTGTCCACCCATCAGCATGAACAATCTTATGTTGCACAGTCATGCCTAAAATCTCTAGCTTTAGATTACTTAGAATGTGAAATAGTGTGTTCTAAATGGCACTGTCTGGTATCTAAACGGCTTTTATTTAAAGATTGTAATTAGTACTTTAAACTTTTCTTTGAACCACTGCTGTGCACACACAGTCTAGCCTATCAGCAGAGAAATAGTCTGGGGAATTATTCAGATACAGACAAAACCTTCAGGGCTATTGAATTCCACTTGGGATACTTGAAGCAGTCTCTTTTATTTAGTTTGTTGTTTCTTTCATTTGATATAAAACCCTGCATTCTTTTAATGTGACCAATAATTCGTTGGTATAAAAATGGGTTGATTGCTGAACTAACACAAGAGTCAGAGGTGTTAGAGAACTGTCATGGGGAATATATGTTGCTGTTTGCATCATAAAGTCTCAGTGTTAGGCCAAAAAAGGTTAGCCACTTAGTTTGTTATGATTTTAGCACTTTTTGACCATTTTAAATTGAATTTACAGTAAATACACATTTGGACTTTTTTGGAAAATTGAAAAATTTTCTTTGATGTTTTATAGTTTTTAATTCTCCTTACAGATTCTTTACAATTACAAGTTGACACAGTAAAAAAAAAGCCAAAGAAAACATTCAAATAATGAATGCAAAATGAATATTCTTGTGTAAAATTTTCTTGCAGTTTCAAAAATAATTGATTAATCTTAAAATAAACACAGATAGATGAATCCATATTTAACACAATCATTAGTTATTGGACTTGCTTCATGTCCTCCAGATGATAAATGGAGGTGGAAAATAAGCTGCATTCAGTTTTCTTGCCAAAAATCCCTGAGGCAGTACAAATTTTAAAGGTTATTTCATTAACCTTGTTTTTTGTAAAAATCCAAGCCAGAGTTTCTCTCAGAAGAAGCTACAAATTCAAACTCATGATTGTCCTCCAACATCTCCGACTATTGGGTCTTTGAGGATTATTTACAGACGGAGGGAAAAGCACCACATACTCTCATTTCCTTAGCTGTCCTTCCTTAAGCTTGCAGTGAAAGCCTCACATTTGTTTGGACTTAATATTATCTCATAGAATAGATTTGCTTGTACGAGCTGGTCTTTGTGACGCCTCAGAGCAATAGTTTGGGACAGAAGAGCTCATGTCTCTCCAGATGTCCTCGTGATGTAATAGTGTGCGTACTCTGTTCCTTAAACATATGACAGAGTCTTACCATGCTTACTGGTACGTGGAGAAACCCTTAGTGGTAAAAACATGAATCTTTAACTATAAATTTAGTTTCGTCTGAATAAATATTGCTATAAATTTGTTACCAATTGATTTCAGAGGTCGACAACGTTGAAAACTGGTTACACAACATGAATGTTAGTTGACATTTTCATGGAGACGTAACACGCGCCGATACAAATCATAAAGCTGCCGATGTCATGTCATGTTTTCCAGAACTCAAAATAATTTAGTCTTCTGCAAAAGGAGTTATTTGGTGAGTTTGAATTGGATGTGATGTTTACATGCAGCAGCCTAGAGTAACAGAATACTCTGATAATTAGGCTGCAGTGTTGTTGTATGCAGCAGCTGCCTGAGGTTTTATTGACTCATCAATGTGGGTTCAAGCACAAGGAGGATAAAAGGCCAGCGATAAATCACCCGGCTTGATGTGAAAGTATTTTAGAGGCCTTTAATTCTTACTGTATCATCTTGTTTTGCCAATCCTGCAGTAGTCCGTCATTGAACGCCTAGTTTCCTAATTTTGTGAAGCAGTTCGATCATTTCTACAACGTAAGAACAAGCCGATGTCTTGAGTATCCTATCTAATTAATTTCCTGCTTTACAGTTGGGTCCCTCACACCTTTGCTTTGGGTCACCTTTTTTCATATCAGTGATGATGTTGACTAAACTAATTTTCTTCTCAGTCCCAGTCATTAAGTGCTACAATGGGCTTTGGAGTGAGGAGTGCACAACCTATCTTACATCTTAAAACTTGAAGGAGGGAATTTTTTATTGAATGAATGTTCAGCAGTCAATAAAACTGGTTAACAATTTTAACAGGCTCTGATGTTTTGTCCTGAAGTTACAGAATCCCACATCTGAGGAAAGAAAAACATCAACAGTTAGGTGGGATAAAATCAAAAGTAGTCATGTGTTGGCTATGGTTGAACAACTGATCAAATTATCACTTACTGAAATCACAGTATGGTATGGCTAACTACAAAATCCAAAGTTTAATGTTTTTACAAAGGTAAAGTGTGCAATGAAAATCATATATTCCAGACATGGGAAGACAAGGGAGCTTGTGCTTGGTACAGACTGCAGTAAAACATAACGGGGCAAAAGGACAGTACAAGGTTTTGTTACTGATGAATGCTACAATGCAATGTTAAAAGGGCTATTGTAGGACTCCTAATGGCTAAGTTTTCAGACTTTTCAATGACACTGGTTTGCCACAATTACAAAAAGAACTGCAAACCAATAAACCATTGGGTAGTTGTGACTAAACTTGTATCTGAGCTGGGGGTTTAAAAAGAAGTGCCGCATACTGGATATATACTCAGGATTTAATTAACATGAGGTCAGGAATGTTAATATCACACCACCTCCCCTTGATGCTATTTTAACTCATAATTTGAACTCAACAAATATGTTTTAATTTATTTATAAAAATGTACAACTTAATCTTTTTCATTTTTGTTTGGTAGAAATGGGCTTCCACAGAAAATACACTGTCCCTGCTTGAGTTCATATTATCTTATGCACTACAGGTATTTTCAGCTACTGTAAGCACTTATGCTTAAGTTCAGTTGAGTTGAAAGTGAACATTAAATTCATGAAGTGTTAAATTTAATTAAACACTGAGTATATCCGATGTACTTCGTCACTGCACAGATTCAGTGTTTGTGGCTGAACCAGTAAGGTACTTGCTTTGTTGTGCATTAATGTTACTTTCAATGAATTTCTGAAGCTCCTCTTGGATTTCATCAGACATTTCGGGTTACTAACTAAGCACACCAGTCCTGTCTGTTTATCTTCGATTCTGTCGAAATCTTCCATCAGAAAACAAATTTTAACCAGTTGAACGTGCACCAACACTGCTCATATTTGTCATGTTCCAAAAGAACGTCATCAATGACTTGGTATGTTTATTAACAAAGACGGTGACATTTCTTGCTTGCACTTAAGGTTGCAATCACCGCCACTGCCCGTCAGCCACAATTATCAAAACCTCTACTGAAAAATTAACTAAGCTGTAAAGCCAAGATGCCACATTATTGAATATTTCCTACAGTTGTGAACAAGTGTACATATGCTTGTAAAGACCATGTATATCATGGCAGTCTTCTATTTACAGTAACTCTAGTGTTCCTTAATTTTCTATAATGGAATCATTAAAACATGTTTTTCTCACACAAAAAAAAACTATCATGCATTTTGGTTCTTTTATAGACTGTTATAGGTCTTCTGGAAATATGACAAAATCTGTTGGGCCAAAAATGTACATACATGAATTAGTTTTGGTGATGTAGACAGTTGTGTTATTCATGTTTTTTTATATATATATATATATATATATATATATATATATATATATATATATATATATATATATATATATAAATATAAATATATTCAAAACGGCACTAATTTCAGACACACCAAGAGCTGTTTGGGAAAGTCCGAAGCACTGATGGGATGCCCAAGTACACTCACATCAACAATAGACAAAGACAGTCATGATGAGGTTGATGTTGATGACAATCCATATCCACCAAAACATGAAAAAAAGATGAAAGGCATGGTTCAGTACATTGCAAAGAACAAAGAAATTACTTGCTGTCCTGACAGAACAGTTTTGGCTTCCATCGATGGAAAAACAATTCCCAAAGCAACTCATTCCACAGATGATGTGCCAGTACTGCCCACACAATGTGCCCCACAGTGACCCAGTCCTCATTACAAACAAGGCAAAAATCCTCACCAATTCCTGTATTGTTGAAGGTAAGTCAAAAATGTCACTTTATGGAAATCTTACTACAATCAATGATGGTAGTTTTTCTTTACTTTCAGTAGTCATTACTCCGCCAAGGAGCCGGAGCCTCGGCGGAGTTATGTGGCGATTGGCGTTGGTTTGTCTGTCTGTCTCTTTTATTACGATCCTACTACAAATCCATCGTTGCAAACTTATCGGGACCTCTCAGCCAGAAATCATACAAGGAACAATTGATCCAATTGTGAGAGTGTTTCCAAGTCCCATCAGTTCCCGCCGCCAGCTACATATTTCGGATTCAGTATCCGTACATAATGTACACATGCATAATACCCTTGTGCTCAGCGCTAGGTCATTTTGTTTGTGGGTACATCTATATTACATGTTCTATGGTGCCGTGATTTCTGAAACTATTTTTTCTAAAGATTTCAGCCTTTTGAAATGATACAATGAACAGCCTTGGCAGAGTACTGCGCTCTCTGAGTGCTTTTCTTGTTTTTGTTATGACTGTACTATGATTCTTGTTGAATCTTTGGATTTCCAGATGTCTCTACCTACTGTAAATCATGACATCAATGTCGAACTTTCTACTGGTACCAAGAGTGGAAAAATAGGCTCCACAATTTCAATGACCGGGTACTCCTTGATCTCCCTTTATGTCTAACCGTAAGGAACATGCTACACGTAATTTCTGATCTAAATTATCTCAGTCTTAATCTATGAGTGGATTACTAAATTTGGTGTATGTAAAAATGCACAGGTAAATTTTTACAGTACATTTGGTTTTTCTTTATGTTTCTCCCTTAGGTCTATACTGCAGTGAGCCGAGTGGTCGAGTATTTGGAATTGACCACTGGAGTATACTCATCTGTCCTCCATGGGTATCTTCACTTTGAAGCCCTGACAGACCATGAATATTCTTGTGTGACCTGTTTTGATCATCCACCAGTGGTCATCATGGATGTCCATATGAAGGGAGCCTTCCATTTGTCAGGTAAAATTGCTTTCATAGAATAGACAGTGTTAGTTACAGACTGAATTACTCTCTGATTTAACTTTTTGTGTAATGTTTTCACATTATTTTTTGTGACCTTTGACAACCCCTAGAAGACTTCAATGGAGGGCTGATATTGGACTATTTTGGGAGGCACTTTCAATGGAAAGGACTGGTCAAGGATTTGTAAAAAGTAATTAATGACCAATTAGTAAACATGTTGAACCTTTTTCAATGATTGCAGAATAGAGAGGAACACATCAGCATAAGTAGAATGTTCCATAACATGTCTACATTTTTCAATATGCCACTTAATTTACACTCTGAGATGTACTGACATACTTTTGACATATTCAAATGTCACCAAAGCAATGCATTTGCTGTTCTGCCAACTTTCCAGTTTTGGGCACCATGAACTGGCAAAAATACCCATCGTGCAAACACAGAATTTCAAAAAGTCTGTCCACCAAAACATACCGAGGTTTGTGAAATCAGTCACAGAAGACCAGCTGAGAGATGAACTCTGCAAGCAAAAGGTGAAAAAATGATCTAAAGTACATTATTTATTCTATTTTTCATTTTAGGAGTTATCTGTGGGCCATAATTTATCCTAAAACATTGATGCATTATATTTGATAGGTTCAGGTGGTTAGGAAATTGTGCAGGGAATGTGGATTGGATTCCTTTGGATCATGCACTGGCTTTCTCCTGAGGTTGTCCAATGAAATGAAGTCAAGACAAACATACAACAGGTTTTTTCAGAAGATATGGGCTGCCTCAGGTAAGCCAAATTTCACTTAATGTACATATGTGGGGAGCTACTTTGTCAGACTTCTTCATGAGTTAGTTTTACATTATCTGTGTTTTGTCCAAAGTTGATTCTGTTTAATTGCCTTTTTTTCTTCCCAGGCTGTTGGGCTGTGATGATGTACCTATGTGGTATTGCATATAGCACAAAGTGCAACGTTCGAACGGAAAGCCCACGTGACTTCGTTGACATCCTACTCTCTTAAACACTGTTGCAACCCAACCGCTAGGGTCAGCTGTAATCGGCTAGGTAAAGCAATATATTGCCAAGTGACAGAAGTAACACAAAAGTGATCAAACAAAGGAAAACAGGGCTGGTGGATGTTACTAAATCAAAGAACAACATAAAACCAAACAAAGGCTAACAGAGTTCTTAAACTAGCTAAACAAAACAACTAAACTCCTTAGCCAAACATAAATACAGTCGCAACATCCACCATAAACACCAGGAACTAATATAAATGAGTGCCGAGTGAACAGAATTAATTAAATAAAACTGGTGCCTCAAAACACACATTTGTAACAGGACATAACACACGAAGACACAAGTAGCTTTTCACCAAATTAGCAGGCTGCTAACAGGAGCTACAGTCTTCACCAGCACTGGTTGCTCCTCACCTAAATAGCAACTGCTAAGAGAAGCTCGAATTTCCATTTAGTCACCCCTCAGTGGCTACAGAGGCTACAGACCACACAGAACAGACACAAGATGCACCAGGGCGAACTGATCACACAAAATCCCAGCCACCTTGACTGAGCCCTTGTCCACACGTAGCTGGGTATCTCACAAAACGAAGATATTTTTCTACGATTCGGCCTATCATCCACACGAAAACGCAGATTTACGTCATCAAAAACGATTCTTTTTAAAAACTCCGACCAAAGTGAAGATTTGCGAATTCTCCGTTTTATGCGTCTGCATGTGGACATCGGTTTTGCATTTGGAAACGTCACCGCCTGCGACAAAATATGTTCTTACGTCACATATGCGACCTGTGTTTACATTCGGTAACAGTATGGATGCTCTCACAAGGTTTTGGGCGCTGTTTCTTGTACAGGCGCGTTTTACTTGCTTGTTTTTACAAGCCCAGATACTGCTCCACCATTCAACAACACAGGCGAAGGACGACGTTAAGGACGGTTATTCTCCACCACCTTGCTAGGATTTGGGGAACTACTGCCACCTAAAGGTCCGGCATGCTTATGAATGTGCTGAAAAACGCACTTATGCGGTTAGGTGTGGATGAAGTTTTTTTCTAAAAACGAGGTGGTGTGTACGTAAGTTTTTTTCTAGACGGAAGGGGCAGGATATTCGGTTTTACAAAAACCCGGCTACGTGTGGACAAGGCCTGAAAGGTTGGTTGTAGGATTTATCTTCTCCGGGTGTGGTGATGGCTACGACCGGTTGGATGAAGGTGGAGGGAGCTGGGTGGTGGCCCAATCAGATAGGTCAGGAGGTGGGGAGAATAAAGGCTGGAGTCCAGGGGCCTCATTTATAAAACATTGCGTAGGATCCACACTAAAAGTTTGACTACGCCGAAAACCTGAAATAGGCGTACGCCAAAAAATATCCAGATTTATAAAACCGTGCGTACGCACAACTGCACGCAATTTCCCATTTATAAATCACACTCCAGCTGGAAGATTGCGCAGGTGGATCCACCTCACATCCCGCCCACGACACACCCACATTTTACCATGAATGGTCAATGCAAAGTAACTCATGAATTATTTGCATATAAATAAGCTGCTGATCCACTGCATTTTACGCTCAGTCATGGCAGAAAAAAGAAAAGGAAATTTTTCGGAGACCGAGATAGAGGTGCTTGTGGATGAGGTGGAGGCCAGGAAGAGTATTTTGTTTGGTGGTCATAGTAGTGGCATCACTAACAAAAGAAAAGGCACTGAGTGGCAGCACGTTGTCACCTCTGTCAACAGTGTGAGTTCCACAGAGAGAACTGTGGCAGAGGTGAAAAAGAAGTGGTCTGATTTGAAGGTGGAGGCCAAGAAGAGAGTGACATGCCATCACCAAATCGTGTCTGCTACAGGTGGGGATAGGGGCAAACCTGAGCCCACACCTCTGGACAGCAGGATAGCATCCATCCTCGGGACGGCCAGCGGTGTGGAATCGTGTCAGAGAAGGAAGGAGACACCGATTTGGCAGAGCCCACAGAGGAGACCGGTAAAGTACAGTTTTATCTGTTTATTAAATGTATTAAATATTTAAATGGACTTGTAAAAAGGCAGTGGACTTATGCTTTTTGTCCTTCGTCACTCTAGAGTTGGAAACGCTGGCTGACGAGGAGGTTCCGACCACAGCGTGTCCTGTCAGCGTGGATGAAGCCTGGCTGTCCCCAGTACAACTACATCCCGAGACCATGGCACACCCAGAAGTGGTCGGATCCTGACAGACAGAGTCCTACAATCACAAAGGGACACCATCGGTGCCATAAATGAAGTGCGGGATGAGCTCCAGCAAATACGCACAGTAATGAACAACATGTGTGAGGTCCTGTCTGACATTGCCGCGTCTATTAAAGATCTTGTTAAAAAAAAAAAAATTAAACGTACTTTCGGTCTTATTGTAAACGCTGCATAACACCCCGGCTCTACAAGTGTAATATGTGATGACAATAAAGGTTTGGGATCAATCTGGCTTCAATTCACCACCTCACCGTCTGGCACTGCCGTTCCCTCTGTCTCCAAAATGTCCGTAAGCAAGCATCAAAGTTGGCGCAGCGGTGCGCATATTCTCACGCCACGTTTATTTTTATAAATCACAACCTTTGCGTTGGAAGTGGCGTACGTAACTTTCTAGCCCCGTTTTGTGCGTACGCAAGCTTTATAAATGAGGCCCCAGGTCTTTAGCCCCAGACTCATTAGCTGTGATGACTGGCAGCTGGGGTTCTGGAGAGGCTCTCAAACCAGTCACAGCTGGGCCTACACAGGCCATCTCCCTGCACAAAGGCCCAAAAGAAATCCACCCCAGAAACAAAACGGCACACAATCACCTGTGGCCATAACAGACACACATGCTAAATATTGTTCGATATGACTTTGCATGTGGACTACCTACACATACAAATCTGAGAGAATCTGAAAATTTCAGTCCATTTGAAGCACGGTTAAAGGCCCCAAGCACAGATAACATATAAAAAGCCAAAGCTGGAAAACTGAAGGTGTCACTACCTTCTCTGAATAGCTGAAGTGTAAGAAACTAGCACCAGACTGTGATGGCCGTCCAGTAACTGGTAGAGCATTATGCACTGCATGACCGATTCCATGAGGACAATACAAAGGATCCCCAAGATGCCCTGCGAAAACTTGGCATGGTCTTACAACTTGCAGGAAAAGTCAACAGTCACGTAGTGGAGCAACTGTTTGCAAAAATGAAAAAAAAAATTACTTCTTAAACATTGGCTTTACCCTCTACCTATCTGTTCCTCATGAGAAATATCATCCTCCATTACAACACCCACAAAAACAAAAAAACGACTAGACACCATAAAAAAGACCTTTAAAACTGAGGTAGCAACCTTTTAGGTTTTCTCTGTCAGCTTCATGGAAAAGCCCGCAGCTCTACAGAATTTAAATCACAAATATAGTAATTTAGTGCAAGAAATGGAGAACATTAAGGAGAACTAATTTACTTTTGTCTGTTTGTGTGTGTGTTCAGCTTTTATTTTTATTTAATATTATTGTATAAAATAAGTCTCCAGAGTTGTCTGTGTGCATTGCCTCTTTCCAATATTTCAAACTGTCCTGTTTGAGATCAAGACACCAGAAAGGCCATGATTCCATTATTACTTAACCTGATAATTACACAATTTGTCCACATGCCAGTCTAAAGTTATGTTATTGTAAAAAGGACTATGTGGATGAATTAAACCTTTAGAATCTTAGGTAGGATATGAAATAATACTCTGTGGAATACTCTGTGTGGTGCTGAAAGTGCAGCCTCTGGCTCTGTAGACAAACTCACTGGGGTCAAAATGAAAGTGGAATGCTCCATGAATAAGCCTTTTAAATTCTAAGTGTATTTTGAGTGATGTCCTCTGCTAATCATGTGGTTGGTAATGGACTTTGTAGAGCCTCTGTGTGCTGGGATGGCTTGTGGAGACTATATTGTTTACAGCTGGCTGAAGACTGAGGTGAAGACTGTAGCTCCTGTTAGCAGCCTGCTAATTTGGTGAAAAGCTACGTGTGACTTGAGTCTTCACGTGTTGTGTCTTGTTAGGAAATGTGTGTTTTTTTTTTTTGAGGCACCAGTTTTATTTGGTTAATTATGTGCACTTGTTTGTATTAGTTTCTGTTGTTTGTGGTGGATGTTGCTACTGTGCTTAAGTTTGGATAAGGAGTTTAGTTCTACTTTTGTTTAGCTAGTTTAAGAACTCTGTTAGCTTAATAAAACTACTTTGTTTGGTTTTATTTTCTTCTTTGATTTAGCATCCAACAGTGTTGTTTTTCTTTGTTTGACCACTTTTATGTCAATTTTGTCACTGAGCAATAAATTGCTTTACCTAATCCAACAACAACTGGTTGTTTTTGTTGCAACCTGCTGATCCTAGGTTGGGTCTCAACAGCTGTCAAAGTTGTGCATTTAAATCAGGAGTAGTGCACTTTAGTGATCATCTATTGCGGTAGATGGTACTGTATAAAAAGTGCTCTAAACGTCTGACCTTTGAAGTGTACAGCTCTCAGTGCAGCCTCTGGCTCTGCAGACACATGCTGTTGTTTTTCCCCACTACCTTCATTTGTCAGCTCTTAATGATTTGTTGCTTTGTGGTTTAAGGTGATCATGTTTTGAAATACCATGCAGTGTAAATTTATGACACTGACAATACATTAAAATGCGCCTTAATCCATTCATCTTACTGAATCTTTCTCTTGTAAGTCTTCCTGTTCACCACTAGGTGTTGCATAAATGTACCCTTAGGAACCACGTGATTGGGTCACGTGGTCAGGATGGACTTAGCTCCACATGGGTGCAGGTCTACCATCACTTGTCAGAGCAGCTGTGGCTGAAGCCGGGGAACATGGCTGAGGATGTGACTGTGTCAGAGGAGACTTTAACAAGTGGTCTGACTCTGCTGGTCAACTTGGGCAAAGTTCTCCTGCAGAAAGCCAAGGAGGATGCAGCAGGTAGGCCTGATCTGAGAAGCAGGGCTGTACGTCCAGTGACGGACCTCGTTGGAAATGTGAACATTTTTATATGTTTTGTTACCAAACAAGGCAGACACATCCTAGAAAATAATTTCCATGTGTTGTGAATGTGTTTTGGTCGCTTGAGTTATTTGGCATACACAAGATTCAGGAGATACAAGCTAGCACCAACTGTTATGAAATTTAACCTTTAGTACTGTTTGATAACGCAGTGTTAGATGCGGCTTCAGTGCGTTTTACATGGAAGAAGACTGGAGGAAAACCAGATGAGCCATGAAATTAACCGCAATATTTTGTGCGCCGAATTAAAGAAGAAATAACTTTTATTCAGAAATTGTATTTAGTTTTGTTGTGCAATTATGTTTTTGTTTTTATTCTGCTGAGGACGAGAGTCTGGGGTTACGTTTTCTGCATGTTGGATTAAAGATTAGATTCAGTGTAATAAAGGAAAACTATGTATGTTCTTTTAGTTCATCCTTCTGATTCATGAGTTTCTACAGCAGACATGTTCACAGGTCTGTTCTTGAATATTTCATAACTTGACCACAAACATGCATCTAGAGCATTGTTAAAGCAAATCAGTGAGATCAATTCACTAGATTGAAAGGCCCCATTGGCATGAATGTGGTGTAATGTAATCCCTGTCATGCTTACTGCCAACATAATGACATTGCACAAATTGGCTGGACCAATAACTGGGGCTCTTTGTTCTCACGCAGTCTCCCTGCAGAACTTAGTCCCACATAAGATCTCCACTTTGTTTGGCCTGATCTCGGCTGGAGGAGACCTCTACAGAAGGTGAGTGGGAGGGCTCTCAAAAGGCTTATAGAAATGCATTTCTCTGTGTTTTCAGCTAAAGTTTATCGAACTTAACCGATCTGCTGTTGTTGGACAGCCTTGGAGTGAAAACGAAGTCTGAAGCAGAGGCCATTTGGAAGAAGTTCTACCAGTAAGTATGATGTAGTAATTGATGGTAATGAAACGACTGCTTCACATCTTTGTGGAGATTGCTGCATTGTGAGAACGGTGGGAAAAACAATACTCGGTCCATAGTTTAGCTGTCATCGTATCAGAGTTTCAGTGACAGTAAACATTGCTGCAGGTGGAGTAGAAAATAAGCTGGTAATTACTTCCTACAGGTGTTGTTTTTCCCTGCAGTGTATTGAGTCATATAGTTATTTATTGAGCTTTTTGTTGTGGGATCCCTCATTAAATGCAGCAAAATGTGGAGAGACAGATAATAGAAACCTTCCTCCATCATTCCCATAACCTTAAAGTTTGGTCAAACCATCCACTAACTTCTCACTCTTCTTGTTGTGACATTTACGCCAACCTCAACTGTATGTATACGCCAATTAACACACAACACAGCTGATGCAAAAGGCTTCACAATTGTCAAAGGAAAAGACATCAAAAATATTATGCCCCACAATGAGAGGTGAAGCTTTTGGTTTTATAGTTGTCATCACAACTTGTACGTATTGTCTCATAATTCTACTGTAAATAGCACTATATAGAGAAGCTTGCATGAATTCCAAGAAACCTGGCCATGTATCATCTTAAATAATTCAGACAGGACACTACGTCAGATTTAACCATTTATTTCAGAATGACAAGCACAGAAACAGCAAAACCAATGTAACAGGAACAACATACATAATCCGGATTAAAAACACTACCGTTTCAAAGTTTGGGGTCACTTAGAAATGTCCTTATTTTTGAAAGAAAAGCAGTTTTTAAAATGAAGATAACATTTAATTAATAAGTAATTAATCAATCTAGACATTGTTAATGTGGCAAATGACTGTTCTAGCTAGAAACGGCTGATTTTTAATGGAATATCTACATAGGGGTACGGAGGAACATTTCCAGCAACCATGAATCCTGTGTTCTAATGCTACATTGTGTTAGCTAATGGTGCTGAAAGGCTAACTGATGATTAGAAAATCCTTGTGCAAATATGTTAGCACATGAATAAAAGTGAGTTTTCATGGAAAACATGAAATTGTCTGGGTGACCCCAAACTTTTGAGCGGTAGTGCAGTTTTAAGGCAAAATTATGAACAGTCTATAATCTGAAGCCCCACAAACTATGAGAAACAACAACTGCCCTAGTTTTTTTCCTTCCTCTATAGATTAGAAGTGTGTCTTTTCATGAGTAGTTCAGGTTTTTCCAGCTTGTTTACGGGTAACAATGGGATGTGAATTGTCCCCAGCTGGCTTCTCGTCCTCCTCCTCTCTGCCTCTCTCTGAACAGAGCAGATTTATAGAGGTGTGCCAGCAACCCTCTTTGTTAACTTGTTGAGGGTTATAATATTAAACCTTGAAGGGAGGAGGTTGTGAAACTGGAGGAGATGCTTTGTGGATCTGTAGAGGCAGGTGGTGATTGTGGAGCAGGCAAAACTAATAAACACTGAGCTAGTAGTGAACAATAGGACAGAAAAGGGGCGCAAAGCTGAATAAGCCAATAATTTGAAGTCTAACTGAAATATTCTTTGTACAGGGTGTCCCTAAAGTCTGGACACATAGGACATCTCATTAACTATATTTTTTGCCTACACAGATTAAATATGACTATTATATTAAATATACACTACCATTCAAAAGTTTGGGGTCGCTTAGAAAAGTCCTTATTTTTGAAATAAAAGCATTTTTTTCAATGAAGGTAACAGTAAATTAATGAGAAATACAGTCTAGACATTGTTAATTTGGAAAATGACTATTCTAGCTGGAAACGGATGATTTTTAATGGAATATCTCCATAGGGGTACAGAGGAACATTTCCAGCAACCATCACTCCTGTGTTCTAATGCTACATTGTGTTAGCTAATGGTGTTGAAAGGATAATTGATGATTAGAAATTCTTTGTGTAATTATGTTAGCCCATGAATAAATGTGAGTTTCATGGAAAACATGACCCCAAACTTTTGAATGGTAGTGTGTATTTGATTAATTATCAAATATATATTAAATTCAATCTATTAAAAATTAATGTATTGAATAAAATATTGTTAAAGTTGTCATTTCTTTAAAATATGTATTTTTTGCCTATGTGTCCAGACTTTTAGGACATCCTGTATCGTAGGTAATAGGCAGCTTTAGCTCTGTTAGGCCTCACTTGCTATTAGGGGGAAAAAAATGCATCTTCATTCAAGTGCGGTCCTAAAAAAACACTTATGTTAAAGTTTGATTGAAAAGCTAAAATAATGGGGTCATTGTGTAGTAATCTCACAGGACTTTATCTCACCAAAAACTTGTGAGCAACTTACCATGAAGACACCACTTGATTCCACTGCTCAGCTGTGATGTGTCCTCTGATTCATGTGCTGCAGACAGTCCTGAAAGTATTAAAACAACAGAGATGGAGCTGCTCTGCTGGACAAACTGTCTGATTACATGATTTCTTGTTACCTCGGCTCTGTTTTTCCATATGGACAGCAACGTCACAGATACCAATCGGAGATCTGTGAATATCAGCTAACAAATACATTGGTTGGACTCTACTAAGCAGGGTGAAAATACTGAGGAACGTCAACATTAAACAGTGTATGTGGAGACTGATTGCTGTTTTCTTACAAATGAAAAAGCATAAAACAGGTATGAACATCTCTGTATCACATAACATCTGTGTTTTCTCAGCCATGCAGAAGTCAGAGAGCAGGTTGAGGAGCTCATGCAGCTGGAGGTGTGTATTTGTGTTTTTATTCCTTTTAAATGTTTTCTTTTTTCTTCATTTAGCTTTTGAAAATTGAGCCCTAACATTCACCTCATAGATGTGGTAAATCTTACCTTCTGATCAGGCAAGACTAAACTATACCTATTCGGTTTTAAATATTAAAAAAACAAAAAAAAATCAGGTCTTGATCTTAAAAGACAAATCAGTTTAAAAAGATTGAGATCAGTTTACTTGAATAAATAAAGGCCTCAGAATGTAATGAAGTCATTTAAAAAGTCATTATTTTCTCTTTTCTGCAGATTTTTTTTTCTCGTTTTGTGGAAACAACTGAAAACTGTGACGGACAAATTGATTAATCAGTGCAACTATTAATAATTAATTGTTTTCAATGGTCAATCCATCAGTTCACATTCCTCATTGTACCAAGGCAACATTTATCAGCTTAATGAGTTATATTATGCAAACTCATTGTTAAAAATATAATAATAAAAAACTGAAGGTCATGTGGGCCCTGTTGATTTTCAGTCATACCTATTTTTTTATATATCTGTCGAGGATGATGCTGAAATTGGTGTTGATTACATTTAATTTGTCATCAAAAGTCTCAAGTTTATCTCAGCATATAGAGAATATGCTGTATATAAACCTCTTCATTTCACCATTAAGTTTGAATGAATGAAGTCATCTGAAGGTGGCGCTGTAGGATACATGACTGGAATAAACACAGTAGAAGAAAAAGCAAACAAAACCAGCTGTTTGCAAACTTACAAAAAAACTCAAGAAGAAATTAATAAAACTTTATCCATCTACAAGAGAAAAATGGAGGGGAATGGTTGTAAATCTGTAAAGTTAGGATTGTTTTCTATCAGCAGGAATCAGAAACGCTTCATTATGTCTGAAGACAAAACGATGTTAACTACGTCTTATTGTGAGAAGGTGTTTCCTTCTCCCAGGAAGCTCATTAACTTATTAAATTGATGTTTCCATAAACTTTTTCTAATGTTAAACTTCAAAATGTGCATGAAAATGTGCTCTGGAAACACAACTACAATCACAGCAGAAACCCAGTAAATATATTGTGTCAATAACTAAGTGCAGTATTTGTCTGGAGGGAAGAGAAACTAAATCCACATAGTAAATGCTTTACAAAGCAGAAATAATTCTGTGTGTTTGATGTATGTATGCTTGGTATGTAGAAAACATTTATTAAAGTGAAGCACAAAGTACAGTTTGGTCTAAACTACTGCTGAAATAGTTAAACATTGATGGATGTGCTGCTGCTCACCATTTTATATAACTCTCTGATTGATATCTTTGTGTGAAGGACATTTTATTTATTATTTTATAATGTTTTATTACCTGGACTTTTAATTGCTTTTGGGAAAATAATTGACAGCTTAACTGGAAGCATAAAATTACTGTTAGCTGATATTCAGGTCGGAAAAATGATGCTCTTTGTTCCCATTAATTTAGTAGCAACAGTATCGAATTAACATCTAAACTACTAAAGTATGTTTTGTTTTTTTTAATATAAGGTTTTCAAATTTTCCAGACATTATTTTTCTATGTGTCTGCACCCAAGATTTTGACTGATCTTCTTGAAACAGAGATGGATTTAGTTTGAGCTGCATGTTTCATCCACTGTGTGTGTGCTTGTATTTACAGACTGAGTGGGACTCCTTCCTGGAGAGTGTGGACACAGGCCTGCAGACTTCACAGGAGCAGCTGCCAGTAGCAAAGACAGGAGACAGCCTGAGCCCTGATATTGCGTTCACAGATGCACGGAGTGGAGAGTACGTTCACACGTCATCCCCAACCTTTGAACAAGTGAAGCACACCAGTTCTGCTAGTTTGAAGGGCTGCTTGATGTGGTTTGTTGTTAATTACAAACCAGAGTTTGGTTGCTAATCACAGATTCGCAAACTGTGTCAGTATTTCAGTAAATCGAGGTTTGTTGTGTCGCTGTTGTGTGTTTAAAGGAGTGTGACTCTGGGTCAGTACCTGAGCCAGGGTCAGAAGCTGCTGCTGGTTCTCATCAGACATGTTGGATGACTACCGTGACGAGACCACGTGGCCGAGCTGGAGAAGAGTCAGGTCAGTGTTCCTTCAGTCTGACGCTACTAATGTTTTTTGTACAACAATTTTTGACCCTACTGCTTAAACATCACATTGTTACGAACAGGTACATTATGTAATACTTTACAAAAGCGGTCTGTATTACTGAATTGTGTGTGAGGCCTACTGGTCCTTAAGTCCTTGGCTATTTCTTTACAATGGCCACTTTAAAAACATTCAAATTCAGTCAGTAATGGATTATGGATAAAAGACACAATGTTAATAAATGTGATGACAAATCAATAATCTGTTTGAAGGGGGCAAGTCGATAGCCAACTGGTTAGGGTGCATACTACATGGGTGCAGATGTCTGAGCAGTGAGTCTCTGGTTTGGACTATCTCCTTCATGTCATTCCACTAGTCCGTATTCCTCCAGTTCCTCTCTCTTTTCACAGCGACTATGAAAGAAAGGCATAAAAATGGCCCAAAGATAATCTTAAAATAATTGCAATAATCTGCTCAGAACTTAATTTTGATCTATTTGGGAAATGTACCCAGTGGGCTCCGCAAAGTAGACATGTATTATGAATACTACTAGCAGCTTTTAAAAAGTAATAACCAGCAGGAAATGGCAAAGTAGAGTCTCCAGACATGGAACAATTGACTTTGTCTCTGAGATATGCCACTAAAAGATACTGGGAAAACTAGGAACGTTTTTTTTCCTGTCATGGGACAGACCAAATGGACTTTATGTTATATTATGATTACTACAAATTGTACTTATGCATAACAAGAGAGAGAGATCCCTCCTTCCTTAAAAGAAATACTCTGGCGTTTCAGGGATCAATGACCTCTGTGTTTTTGACCACAATTGTGAACATAACAGACTCACAGACCTTGATACTTTAATTTAACCTAGTTTCTTTTCACTTACTGTCTTACATGACATTAAGCATTTCACTCTACCATGTCTGTTGTCCATTTGTCTCTGTGTTTGTCAGAAAGCGATAAGTTTAAACGTGGTCCATCTGGGCCTAGTACAACAATGTCTTATGTTCCCACAGTACTAGAGGTATGCTCAAGTCATCACATTTAGACAGTAAATCAAAACAAACTATAATTGTATTCTAAAAATAAATGCAAAATCTTGAAAAGGGGGGAATGTTGCCTCATGTGTGATTTTAATCAATAAAACCTGTTACTAATGCATACCAGTAACTGTTTTTTGTTGTACTCACTTCCAATTAATTTACAGCTGATGGACCCAGGACAAATCAAAATTAGAGCGATTTTAATTTTACTGAAACTACATTTCACTGATGTTTAAATTAGGCATTAAAACAATGTCACATTAGCGGGGATGTTTAGCTTACACTAGTGAATAATTCAAGCTAGCTGGCTAGTGCTATGGCATATTGCTTTTAGTTGAACAAAAGAAGAGAGGAAGTTTACCTTCAGACAGTGTTACCAAGACAGCAAACGTTTGCCAAATGTGCCACTTAATTATCATCCTAAAAGCTACATTTCTTTCAATATTAAAAAAGAGAAAGTAAGTAGCTAAATAAAGTTACAACAGTCATACTAATAACACTAGTAAAAAGTAGTTTTGCACCTGTATTACAAGAACTATATTTCCCTTGTCTTGTACATTGAGTGTAGTTGGTGGATCCCAACGAAGATATTAGTTTTCTTGCAGACAGTTGTAGTTAACCTCACTTTAAAATCGTCATTTAACCTACCCTGTATGTCTTTGGACCACGGGAGAACCCAAAGGAAACCAACATTGCAACAGGGAAAACAGCCGACAGTCAGGTTCAAACTCACAGCCGAGACCACTGTCAAAGTACCAAGACAAGCAATCTTACAATAGTAAGAACTACATAAAGTATGAATTAATGACAAACGTGTTGCAAGCAGCTACACGTTTCCAAAGTTAGCCAGAAGTCTGCTGTAAAATATTCCTTTACTGCAAATATACTGCAACACTGTCAAAGGTTAACTACAACTGTCCGCCAGAAAGCCACCTACACAAGAGTTGATACCCAAAATGGCCTTGAAAGAGGTTCTAGAGATGCAATCCCTGATGTTGTAACATGGTCAAAGGTTTGGCACTAAAATGGCCCCAAAGTTACTGCAGTGAAAAACAGACTAGTATTACAATGATACCATGCTAGAAACACTTTTTTTTTCAGACATAAACTGACATGATTATAACTTACAGAAAACCTGTTACCAGAAGTTTATGAGGAGTTTAGCACTACTGGCAAACTGTGGTGGCCAACCAATGGCAAACACGTTGGTGGCAAACTTCTTATTTTTCACAGAATGTTGCTGGATGTTTGTCACTAGTTACCAACACTGGCAAACAACATTTTTTTTTTTGCCAAATAAAGTCTTTGCTACAAGTTGCCGACAAGTTTGTCGCAAATGTGTCCTAAAGATTTTGCTTGAGTAATTGGACATTTTAGGCATATAGCTTTAGCCTCAGTCCTTTAGCCATTAAATGTATTTATTTATTTATTTCATTTATACACATATAAATTCTTATTTTTAAAGCCAAAAAGTCTACCAAAGATTAGTTTTCAACCATCTAACAGGGCTAACATTAGCTTAACTAGCTAGCAAGCTGTAGCGGGTAACAACAGTTCAGTTCAGTAGACAAAAATAATGGTAGTGAACTAAAAAAGCGAAACCTTCTTCTGCCTACCTTTATTTGAGACCAAAGAGCCATTGTTTAAAAAAGGTTACAGTATATTTTAACTGCTAACTCTGTTACAGCTGTCATTGTAAAATGCATATGTACAAGTTTAGCAGTAGCCTTTAAGGGGTACAGAAGCAGCTAGCCTGCCTTTGTCCTGTTAAAGATAACAAATCTTCTTATCAGTATTGTAAAGCTTGCTACATATAATTAATATGTTATATTTCATTAAACACAAGTGGAAAAAACTATAAATTCGCGCTTTCAAAGTAGTAAAATACAGTGCTAATTGTTGCCAGGAGCAGCTACTCAGAATAACTTCACACTGTAAAGATCTGAATGGTGTGGGGAGTTCCATCAAATATTTAAAAACAGTTCACACTTGACCACATCATATTCATCTGATTTCTTTCCTGTGCATTGGTATGTTATTAAGTAATGTGCAAAATTTTTGGTCACAGGTGTTGCAACATTTTGGATGAATTTCTTAATGAACGTGGGGTCATAGCGATTTGTGCTTTGATTTCTTCACACCAATCTGTGGAGCAATGTCTGAAGAGCCATAACTTGAGAAATAATATAGCTAGAGTCCTGAAATTTTGTAGGCCCGTTAATATGTGCTTATGGTCTTCAATGGTAGAGCCCTGCTTCAATAGAACAATACAAACCAGTTATATGATGATATAAATTTTGTGAAAGCATTTCAGTGTTTCTGTCTATTCCAGTATTCCACACGAACCATAAAACCTTAATTTTTTTACCCTAAAAGACAGATTTTTTTATACTTCTTCAAAGAAAAATCTATTAAAATTAAGGGTTTATTTTTGCATTTATAGCCAGTATCTGAACATGCTTTGAGCAGGTTGTGATAGTTGAGTACCAAGGGTTCCAACATTTTTTCCAAAGTGGCTGTCTTCACTTCGCCTTGCAGGAACAGCTCATTTACTTCCATATAAATAAATTACTGGCAGTAGAACAAAAATGTGAATCTTCAAGAGAAGGGAAAAAGGAATTCTTTGGCTGGCCTGTAATCCGTTTAACTTTCTGTCATTCTGTTGCTCTGCAGACTCTCCTGGAGGCTCGGTCAGTGCGGGTCTTGGTGGTGTCTTTCGCCAGCATGGAGGGAGCTAAGGTGTGGTTGGAGCAGACTGGATCTACCTTGAATACGGTGCTGGATCAACAGAGAAAGGTTGGGAAGTGTGTTTTCACTCGAATAAACTGATTAAAAAACTTAAGTTGAATTACAAAAAAAGGGAATTCTGTAAAACTAAGCTTCTTTTGGAAAAAGAATCCAATATAATAGATTCAATCTGCATTTTTATACTGTATTATACTGTCTTTATGTAATAGCAGGTGCATATAAATACAGTAGGCTGCAATGTACTGTAATATATGGAAACTAAAAATGACTGTGATTAAGCACAACAAAGCAGAGGGAACCAAAGGATTTAACAGCTGTTTGATGATGTGTCATAAAGGCCCAGCAAGATGAGCCTCCAAACCATTCATTCTGAAAATCCAACCACCAGATGTTAGAAAATGTGAAATGGAAACAACCAAAAAATGAAGGCAGAAGCCACAGTAGCATTTCCATGTCACGGCAGCAATCATCAATCGTGATACATGTGTGTATAAAGAAGCTGATGTGCTGTTGTTTTTTGGGGGGGGGTTTGTTTTGTTTTTTAAATGTGTGCTGCAGGCTGTATAAATCTGCCAAAACGGACTTCCGGAGTAAATAGTGGACAAATATATTTTTTCCTGTCGCAGGTCTACAGGAGGTTTGGCCTCGGCTCATCCTACGCCAAAGTGATGAAGTTCAGCATCCTGCTACAGTACTCAGAGTACGGAGTTGTCAACAGAGACTTCCCTGACATCCCTCCTCGTCTGCTCGAAGACATCTATCAGGTACAAATGGACAAAACAGCAAAACGTTTCGACAGTGAGTAGGCGCTGATGTAGTGGCCTGAAAACCAAGGAAATAATGCAGAGCTGGATTGACCTTTGCAGGCAATCCCCTTTTTGAATTTGCACATTGTTCCTTGAATACTACATGGACCTCAGGTTTCCTGGGTATATGCACCACCAAAGCCATGATGGAAAATTGCAGAAAACTGCACAAATTCTTGGTTATAGTAGTTTAAACCTACAATATTTTTTTGGCCACTGGGGGGCAGGGAAAACAAGTTATAAACAAAACATTGCCTCCATCAGAAAGTTATGAAGCAACATTATCAACATTGATTTGAATATAGAGACAATCAATGGAACATTGAGCTTATTCTGTATGTCTTTTTATTTGTAAGTCCAAGGTAAATGTTATGTGTGTTCACCCTTGTACATTTGTAAGTGTTAGGTAAGTGTAGATTGCTGAGTTACTAGTGAGTTTACCAGTGAACCGTAGTGTGCTTTGAAAACTCAGTATTCAGATAGGCTATTTAGTGGTCTGTCTCAAATTTTAGTTTTTTGTAATCTGAATAATTTCCCTCCCAGATAAACATAATGACCAAACGTGTCTGGAACTTGTTACACCA
This sequence comes from Amphiprion ocellaris, assembly GCF_022539595.1. Taxonomy (NCBI): domain Eukaryota; kingdom Metazoa; phylum Chordata; class Actinopteri; family Pomacentridae; genus Amphiprion; species Amphiprion ocellaris. Next base: position 14,858,014 of record NC_072777.1, on the reverse strand, counting down.
ATAACATTGGCTTGCAAAATAGTCTTTCTCCATTTTATCATTAGAAAACAATAACAGATAGTATGGCTTTTTAAGGTGAATGTAGTAGTCTTGTTCTAGTTAAAACAGAATTATGCACCTAGTTGAAAATTACCCAAAATAAAACATGCACTACTGTTTAAAAGTTTGGGGTCACCCAGACAATTTCCTGTTTTCCGTTTTATTCATGTGCTAACATAACTGTATAAGGGTTTTCTGATCATCACTTAGCATTTCAACACCATTAGCTAAACCGATGTAGCATTAGAGCACAGGAGTGATGTTTGCTGGAAATCGGCATTTGTACCCCTATGTAGGTATTATTTGCCTTGTTCTGGATGTACAGCACTTTGCTTCAATCTGTGGTTGGTTAAAGTGCTATATAAATAAAGTCGGATTGGATCGGATTGGATTGGATATTCCATTAAAATCACCCATTTCCAGCTACCATAGTCATTTACCACATTAAAAATGTCTAGACTATATTTCTGATTAATTTAATGTTATCTTATTTGAAAAAAAACAAAACAGTTTTTCTTACAAAAATAAGGACATTTCTAAGTGACCCCAAACTTTTGAACAGTAGTGTATAGTGGTTGTCCAGACAAGTCACGGGAATCTGTCATTTAGTCTCACAGAGTCAGCACTAGTAAATATAAATATATAATTAGATTAATTATATATAATTAGAGTCGCATTTCAAATCTGATGTAATCAGGCCATGCAAGAGCTTAATTGATCAGCTCAGTATACGTAGATGGTGCGCGAACCATTTGAAACCCTTTGAACCTTCATTACTATTGTTTCAAATTGAAGAAAATGCAGTAATTCTTACCTGCTGTTGCCTCATATGGACACGTTACCATTCATGTTGTGGTCTCCTCTAATCTCCGACAAACCTTCAGTCATTTCCATCAACCTAGTTACTAGATGTGACTAACAAGACAGTGATGCTTTAGGTTTAACAACCTAGACATGTACTTTTGTAGCTGCTGACTTCAGTATTTTTACTGTTCTAGTTAGCAAAAAGAGGGTAAAGAGCTCAAAAGAGATATAGATTCTGCTAATAATTCTCTGTGGGAGTCATCTTTCACTTTACATGAATGCAGCTTCAATGAGCTTTTATTTTTTTTTCCAGATGGGAGGAGACTTTTTGCTAGACGAAGCAGGGAAGGTGCTTCTCTGTCATACATGTAAAACCCCTCTGGACAGGCCGACTGTGACAGACATCCTGCAGGCTGCTCAGCATTAAAATATCAACGTACGGACCAAAAGCTGTGAAATCTGCATGTTAGCATGTGGACGCTGATCAGGGGTTCAAGAGGTTAAAAACATCACTGACACCACAGAGGAAGAGCAGCTCTTTGACTCACGTTGATGACGTCGCGTCTCACACTCATGACATCATGAAGAGATGTGACTGATGCTGAACTGTGAGGCAAAGACAACTGCTCTTCTTTGTTGTGTCAGAGTTGTGATGGAAGCATTAAAGAAGTAGTGAAACTGAATTTAATTAGCGCTTGATTTTGTAGTACATATATATATGTGTGTGTATGTTATTAAAGTAAAAAAGACACTGATTTGCTTTAGCAATTTTACCATTAAAGGTGCATCAGGTTTAGTGGTCCCAAGAGGTAACATTTTTAATTTTGAAGGGTACCAATGATTTCATTACCAAATACTTTAGCAGTACAATGCTACAGCTGACTACTTAATCAAAGTAATTATCTTCCTTTTGAAGGAAAAGTTCAAGAAAAATATTTTAATCTTTTAATGCAGATACATTTTTAGATAAAATTGTACTTGGATATTTTTAAAATGGGGAAAACAAAGATGTAATTGCTGATATGTTGTACACTGATCTTTTATATCTTTAAATAAAATACTATCATTTTTCATGAACTGGGGACAGTTTGATGTTTAAATCCCTCAGTATTACAGCAAAGCAAATATGAAGTACCAAAAGCTGGTCGCAGTATATGCTCAAATATGTAATTGTGTTCTTTGATTTAAATCAAAGTTTGGCCAAGTATATTCCAAATTCATGTACAGTTGCATGCACTTAGACAACATGTGACATTTTTAGAACCTCAGCTGGCATTGTTAAATTAAAAAAGTTCACTAATGTGTTTCTGAAAGTGAGATATCAGATGTTTTATTTTGGTGTTGGCACTAAAACTCATTGTATTTTACCAGCACTGGTATTTAAAAAAAGATACCCAGCTCTTCTGATCCTAAGTGCTTCAGTTAAAGGCAACTGGACTCTCTTCCTCAGTTCTGGCTAACTGGTGTTCTAGCTATTAATTCTTTCCTCCAAATCAGAAGGGCATATAGCCTGTGAATCACCCAAAGATTCATATGCCTTGAGGTTTGAGTAATAATGAAACTGACTCATGACTCAAGATGTAAATAGATGTGAAACTGGCTGGTGAGGGATCTCACGACTGCAATATAAGTACCTGATAAGCAGTGCTGTAGATCCACTTCTGTTGAGAGAACTGTCTAGAATCTACTAAGAGAAGCCTATTAGGAAGAGAGGTGAAACATTTTCAAGAACCAAAAAAGAAGTCCACTTATCTTTGAATGAAGCACTCAGGGTTACAGTGATGTGAATACTGAATCTACTGAGGAAGCAAATCTTTTAACTTTGAACGTTGTTGGATCAGAAAATGATACTGTAATCCATGTCAACTTTTAGTAAACATTTAATAATAAAAAAAATAGCCTCCTATGTTCAGTACAACTTTTTTGTTTGATATACAGTAGGATCTTCAAATACATTTGCACATGGTCATGTATCATTTTAGGGTGTTGAAAGGAGAATCAGAAGTGAGACTATAGCTCTATAAATATTGTTCTGCTATGGCCAAACATGATGGATAATCAGCACCTTGACTGGAGTCTGGCCCTGTGCCAGATCATAGTAAAACATCATCAGTAAGTAACAGAGAACCACTACCTAATTCTTGTAAAGCCCATATGCACTGATTTATATCTTCAAGACGATAAGTGCTGATTCTACAGAAAGCGCCTCCAGCCTCGCATTTTTCCTTTCTTGGAAATGTTTTGAATTCCGTGAATGAAATCATAGGGTCCTGACTGGCTTACATTCATATTACCTGAGCTGCATGGATAATATCATAACACTAACAAAGTCTGATAAAGACTTATTCAGTGCTGAACCTCAATAGCAAGACAGGAATTTGTGCGCATTTGAAGCATAATTCTGTAAAAACCTAAAACCGTGAATATTTTCACGGAAAATGTTTCCATGCTGCAAGATGCGCTAATTGCATACTTAAATGAAATGATGATGGATATTTATATTAAAACATTCCTGGGTATCCCAGGTACACTACCGTTCAAAATGTTTGGGGTTACCCAGACAATTTCATGTTTTCCATGAAAACTCACACTTAATCATGTGCTAACATAATTGCACAAGCGTTTTCTAAGCATCAGTTAGCCTTTCAACACCATTAGCTAACACAATGTATCATTAGAACACAGGAGTGACGGTGGCGACCTCTGTACCCCTATGTGGATTTTCCTTTATAAATCAGTCGTTTCCGGCTAGAACAGTCATTTCCCACATTAACAATGTCTAGACTGTATTTCTGATTAATTTTATGTTATCTTCATTGAAAAAAATGTATTTTCTTTCAAAAATACGGACCTTTCTAAGTGACTCCAAACTTTTGAACGGTGGTGTATGTGTCTTTAAAAGGGAAATAAATTATTTGAAAAGTAAAACGGCTTTTTATTTTTTAACATGTAACAGCTGATATCAAAGTTTAAAGTAGTAGTAATGTGACAGAGAAAGAATATTTGCAAAAGAGTTCATTTTAAAGAGCCACTCTGTCATCAAACTCACAGAGATAGTTCATGGTCCGATCGCAGTAGTGGTCCCACCAGTCACCATCGTCTGACGACATGGCCACACAGTTCTCCCGCCTCCCTCCGTCCGGTTGGCTGGACAGGAAGTGTTTACGCCACTGGAAGTATGAAACTCTGGTCCCATCATCGAAGAGGTACATGCCCTCAGAGCGCAGATCGTTGATGCCCAACCACACCGGCCAGTTCCCTGGCTGAAAGAAGGCCTTGACGTACTCAGCCAGGGCTTCCTGCTCCTTGCGGTCGCGGGGCATCGCCATGCGTCCTCCACGTTCCAGACACTTTCTGGAAGCTCCAGCGTAATCCTCGTAGCTATTGTACACCAGATAACATTTGTATCCCACCCGACGTCCCTTCTCACAGCCTAAGAAACACAGAGAAACAACACAAATCCTTTATGACACATTTAGATTTAGAAAAGTTTTAATCTCAATGCCCACTACCGTTAATATCAAAGACAAATAAAACGTTTCACTGGGTCTTAAAACCTGCATTTGTAGATTGTTTTACCCTCTTCGAGGCAGTCGAACAAGACGTAGATACAACATTGACATATTATCACTTCATAAAGTGTGTAATTAAATTCCATTCATTTTAATATAGGCGTATCAGAATTTGTTGTTCCAACACGTCATCAAACAGCCAAGTACACATTATACTAGAAATGATAATGAAAGATGAAAAGTGGAGTCATACAGACCAATCATCACAAGTAATTAAGAGGTGTGTTCACCATTTGCATCATGTTGTGCCACATATATGCACTGATTAGAGCTAATAAGGTTGTAAATGTTGCTTGTGGAATGCTGTCCACCTCTACCCTGCTGTGGGACCTCTCTCGATGCACTGAGAACTTTTCTCATTACCTATGTATTTATCATTTTTGCATTACATTTACTCTGTTTCTCCCTGAGTCCTTTCTCCAAGTGTCCCAAAGCTGGATTCTTCTGATCTGTGGTTGCTGTCCCACCAACTGGCCTAGTCTCCATCATGTCCACTGTGGGATGCTGCTGCTGGCCTTCCTCCAGCCCACTGCTTCCAGCTGCCCATTTCCACCAATCTACTCTACATCTCCCCTACTATGCTTGATATGCTCATCTACACACTGTTTGCATTTTACTTACCAGCTATATATGTAGTACATTTAATGTCAGAGCCTTATACCATATCAGTAAACTTATGAATCGGTTTCAGTGTTGGCTTGTTCTGTATATCCCTAGTCACTCTGTATTCATTATGCGTCACTTTGTATGTATCATCAATGTTACTGTTCTCATGCATGTATGCCATTGTGTGTTATATGTTTCTTTGTCTCCCACACACCTCTTCTCCCGTCCCTCCCCCTCCCTCATCCCCTCTACCTCTTCTGTCTCTCTCAACCCACCCGACCAGCAGGCAGATGGGTCCCCCCATATGAGCTGGGTTCTGCTCAAGGTTTCTTCCTGTTAAAAGGGAGTTTTTTCTTGCCACTGTTGCCTTAAGGCTTGCTCTGGGGGTTCAGGCATATGGTTTCTGTAAAGCGTCTTGAGACAATCTGAATTGTAATTGGCACTTTAAAAATAAAATTGAATTGAATTGTCCCAGTCTTCCTAAAAGTCTCAGTGAAGTTGGTGGGTCTTTTGGGGGAAAAATTCACATTGTCACATACCATCCAGATCTGTCTAAAACGATTAGACAACAAATGATGGCGTTGTGGACATTCCGGCTACGACACCAACTGACATGCCCGCAGCCTAATCTCATCTTTCTCTTGTCATCTGTGACATCATGTTATTTTAACAAATTTGTATTTAAACTGCCCTTTAAAAGTCTCTGGTTAAAGGAGTGTCTCTGAACTTGTATCTGATCATTTAACAGCCAAATCTGACCAGTGTATGAATTTACTCTGTGGTTGAGAAGTTGTCACCAGTGGAACAGCTAAAAACTTTATGTGCACAGAAAGACTAAGATAAGAAGATCATTTGCATGCAACATTTATATTTTGTTCAGTCTAACTGTGGCAAACATGTTGGTAAACAAATTAAGAGTTCCTTCAGAGTCCCCCTTTTTAGCTCTGTTTTGGCCTCTACCAGCTCCTCAGGTAAATATGTCTCTTAAGCTGCTAATTGCTCCATTGTGTTCCCCAGTTAGTTGTTAACTGTGTCTGCTGCTTGATCATGAGGTGTACAGTGGGTTTATGAAGGTTTATGCCTTGAAAACAGCTACCCATTTCCCTGGGAAAACAAGGTTGACAAGAGTGATAAGATAAAGTCAAAATAGAGTCATAACAAACTATGAGTTAAACTTGATAAAACATGCCGCACAGCTAAGAGAATCAGTGCACATAGTTTTCTCTCAAACTGCTGGGTTTGCAAACATGAATCCAAGCAAAAACTTTGATTAATTCTTGATGTTGTGGTTTCATGCCTCAAGCAGCCACTGGTATTCGGATGATAAGCAGTTATCACTGCTGAGCCATGATTTCTTCGGTTTTAAAATACCTGAGTGCACCTCTGGCACCCTTTAATATTTTCCTTCAGAGATGTCAGATGAATATCATCCGACAGAGATGTGTCATACAGTAAAATTCCAAAACACCTCTTAGATACAAGCATTAAGCTGATTTGCATACTGAACATGGATATGTCAGCTCCTGCATGTTGTATCATGTGCCTGGTTTGTCTCTCATCCCGTCTTTCTGTGTACATGGTTACACTCACATCTGTAGCACACAGTAAATAGAGATAAACTGATTTCCTTCTGATCTGCAGCTTTTCTAACCCCTCTTTAATCAAATACAAAGTGGAGAATACTGTTTATACACCACACATTATTTAGTCTATGATAAATTGGAAGTGAAAGACCTGAAAGTGTTATTTATTTTGATACTGCTGTGAGAAGATTAAAGTATGGCTTACATGTTTTGATTTTTCCTCATTGCTGATAAAGGTTCACAGATCAAATTTTAATTTTCTCTTCTTCAGGCTGTCATTGTGGATACTTTAGTATTCTTGTCCACAATATAGCACTTGGTATGAGAGACAATTAATTTCAAACAATCTCCTATCTCTGTCATAATTTTAAAAGGCAATGCAACACAGAAATTCTAAGTGCTTCAGTAGAAGGCAACTGGACTCTCATAATTGCTCTTAAAGACATGTCACCTCTCATCCAATAGGCCTCTTCAGTTCCAAAGTTGAATTTTGGGGACTTCCAGGTAATTATTCTAACCCCCAAATCACATTGCTTATGGTGTGTTAATGACCCAGGACTCACATACTGTACCTCTAAGTGTGAAAAGTTCTAAAACCGCATGGTCAGCGATGACTCAGAGTATTAATGGTGGTGAAACTGTCTGGGAAGGAAGCTCAGGACTGCATTATATGTATCCGATGAGTCATGCTGTAGACCCCCTCCTCTGTTTAGAGATGGCTGTTCCAGTTTAACATAAATGGCTTCATTAACTCATCTCGCTAACCATCTGCCTTACTGTCTTGTGTACATTGCTGTCCCTTATCCTTTAGACACATGTGGACTACTGGGACTTGTCCTGAGGAGCTACTCTCTTATGTTCTACCATGTGTTTGCACTTTGAACAACTACCAGACAGTTTTGCAACCACTATTACCTTGTTGCATGTGAGTCTTAATGTAGCGTGTCATGTGATTTGGGGCTGACAAAAAATTACCTGGGACTCCTCACCTGTCATTTGGAAATTAGGAGGCCTCATGAATGAGAGGTCATCTTCTAGAACCAAAAGAACTGGTCCAAATGCCTTTAACTGTAGCAGAGGATTATCATGAGCAGGATGACTGAGAATCTACACTGACACATTTAGTCACATTGGGTCCCACTTATACCTTCTAGTCTTCCAATCTCCTTGCGGTTGTCCTTGCTGTGCTGGTAGACTTCTCGGATGCTGTCCTCCAGCTCCCCAACTTTAGCTGGCAGGTTAGTGATGGGAAACCACAGAAAAAAGCAAACATTAAACTAAGTACATTGCATGGCGTTGTTCTCATTAGTCCTCTTTAAGTTTAGGGTCTGGAGTGGAAAATAAAACCCTATATTATATCATGGCCGTCATTTGTCTATTTTACAGTGAAACTTACTGAACTTTTGGGATTGCTAAAAACATAGCAGTGATGTAATGAAAGGATTTACAAGAAGAAGCGTCAAGTCGTACCATCCATCCTGGACAGACGATCCATCAGCTGGCTGACTTTAACATCCAGGGTGTAGTGACCGACATTTAACTTGTGGATGGCCTGGTCCATGCCAGCTAGTCTGGACACTGAGGGACAGAACAGAACAGAACAGAATACAGCACAGAGTATGATGGAGGAGGAAAGACCGAGAGCAGGAAAAACAAAGCAACCAAATGCAGCTGTGTTGCATTAAACATCAAATATTATTACGCTACTTTAAACTACATAGATAAGGCTCATGGCTGTTATTTTTATATGATGACACATATATGACTACAACTGGATAGCATTCGGCTAAACAAGACTTTTAACATGTATAAAATGACATACAGACATAGTTGTATGAGTTTTCAAAGTCTGATACTGGGCTGGTTGGCTCTGGTTCGGGTTCTGGTAGAATATCAGGATAGTCGCCTCTCGCCCTCTTCACCTTCAGCGAAGATGCCTGATGAACACACGCACACACACACACACACACACACACACACACACACACACACACACACACACACACACACACACACACACACACACACACACACACACACACACAAAAACTCATGATGTTTCTATTACATTTAAGTCTGGTCAGCTTCTTGACTCTGTAGATAAGGTCATAAAACAAACCCAGTTTCCCTACAACTTCATAAAATAAACTTCAGATGTTCAAAACAAGCTCACTAGACCTGTATCAAAACTCCAAGTTATTTAAATGAGCTCCTTATACGCATTTAAACCTGGCTCATGTTTAAAAATTCCTTACAGTAGAATCAAGTCAGGTCTCTGCTAACAATGACAGTTCTATAAAAGTTATGGACAAAGGTGGAGCTCCAGTAAGTTAATTTCCTTTAAGTTTCGATGGTCTGTGGATAAACATACGATTGCTTGGCCTCTACCTTTTTGCATTTTTATCCTTGAAAATTTTATTCTAACGTCAAGTCTTCCACTTGGTATGATTGTCAAAATATCTATTCATCTTAGCTATCACTATCTACTACAATTCCCTCAGTGGCTTGTAGACTGACAGAGGGAGAGGTGTGTTTCATTTTCAAGTCTGACTCTCACATTAAGTTTGGTGTAAGAAAAACTTGTCTGGTCAACCTGCTTCTCTGGGTGTGTCATCATTAATCCTTTATTAGTCACTGACATGTCTGGTGTTGTCATCCATCCATGACATCATCACTTACAGTAGATGAGCCATTCACAGAATGTTTACACCTCACTCACTCTTTTGCCATATTTTGCTGCAAAATAAATCTTAATGTTTCCTGCCTGTTTTAATTCTGCACATTCATAGGCATGTACTCAGAGCAGTGTGAATAGTTTTAAAGTCTTACCCAAACAACCCGGCATGATGGATCATAGTCAGGAAAAGGCAAGACACAACAGTAGCAGCAACATCTCCAATTCAAAATCAGCTAAATCCACATTTCAGTAGTTTAAAAAGAAAAAAAAAACATGTAACTGGATATGCAGTATACAAAGTTCTGACCTGTGTTGGTGCAGCGTTGTTCGTCCCTGTAGGAACACACACACCTGGGGAACATAAATACAGGAGAGCGAGCAAGGTGGCAGCTGGTCCCATTTTCTGCTTCCTACAAACTCTGCTTTTCCTTCAGCAGCTAAAACTCCCTCTGTACCTCTGAGTCGCTCTCTCTCTCCCTCTCCCTCTCTCTCTCTCTCCAGTCTGCTTCTCTTTCACTCCTCTTTCCCTCCTGACCCTCCTGGAACAGCAGCAGGAAAGCAGCAGGAATCTCCCATTAGATATGTGAATGGAAGCTGGTGTACACCCCTTTAAAAAAAACTGAAATCTCAGGTATCAGACAGAAGAAATCAGAATAACATCCCTGTCGTCTGCCCAGGACGGCTCTCCTGTCTTGCTAAACAACAGGAAAGCTCTTTGTTTTTGCTCCCACCTCCCATTTCCACTCTTTGTGTGAACACTGGATTTACATAGGTCTCTGTCCTGTGGAAACCATGTGTCTGAGAACTGTAAACTGTTCATGAAACGGGAAAAACAGCCTTGTTCTAAGATTTGCAAAGAGGTATTTTTAGACTTTTTAAAGCCTAAGAAGAATTTCACACTCTGAAAAAAGAGCCGGTATCCTCAAATAAATGCCAGCTGTTCTCAGTTAACAATGCAACTATATTCAAAATGACAACAGGTTAACATGCAGGAGAGTTTCATCAGTCCATACCAAATGTGGTAATGTACTTACTTACTTATGACTTACTTTGCACAGTTTTTTGGTCTCCCAGTTTATCCTAAAATGTCCAATCTGGAGATATCAGGTTATCATTTAAGACAAGGGTCATAACAGTGATACATAATGTAACAAAATAATCTCAAATCAAGACCCACTTATTTTTTCAGCGCTTCAACTGTATTAAATGGTCTTTATGCAGAGGTAGAGGTAACTCAGTGGTCATGCAACAGTACTGTTAGACATGCATAACTGTTGTAAAAGAATACGTTTCACTTTTAGAACTTCATATCCTTGTTGGCTTAAAGTAAGCAAAGACAGTGTTAAGTACTACAACACAGTGTAACAGTAGCACATGTACAGCAGAGCCAAAAATGAAGCACTGCTAGTTACACAATAATATGTATCAGAAGTTTGATAACATTAGCCACTTAAAGGTCACATATATTAAAGTAACTAGGTAGCCTCCCAGCTTTACAAGCCAGTTACAATTTTACTGAGCTGCTGTTTCCCAACTAAGGTCCAGCTCAAACGCTGTATAATCCCTCTCACTGCTTTTAGATGAATCCTTCAGAATGAGCATCTGTCTAATAGTCCGCCTGGTTTATTTACTTTCTACAGCTGCTTCTGCTAACTCTAAAATGTCTCAGCCATGAACAAAGCACAACAGATGTGCTAATGTTGGCTGCAAAAGTGGACACCTCATGCACTCTATACATCTATACAATGGATGATCCAGTGGATTACTTTTGATTTTGACAGTAACATCCCCACAACAATAGGAAAATCCTCAGTGTTAGTGTGTTTTGTGGCTAATGTGGCTAACATTATTATTGATTTTGATTTTATGCCCACATGTCAGAGTTATGTAGAAATTGGATAGCTGAGGGACATTCAGAGATGGGGGAAATTTTCATTTAAAACAAATAAACACAGACTGTGTTGAGTTGATGCTGTGCAGCAGTCCAACCTAAACTCAGTTTATGTTTAGATCTGCTGTCTTCTCTCCTGCTCTCTGTGCTCACTTTGTATTTTAATACAACCAAATTTCCAATAAAAATGTTCTTATGACTCCGCCAAGGAGGCGGAGCCTCAGCGGTGTTATATGACGATTGGTGTACATTTGTCTGTCTGTCTGTTTGTCTGTTGGCAACATTACTCAAAAATGGACAAACAGATTTGGATGAAATTTTCAGGGAAGGCCAGAAATGACATGAGAACCAAATGATTAAATTTTGGCAGCGATGTGGCTTATAGTCTGGATCCATGGATTTGTTAAAGATTTCTGTATCAGTGCGAGATAGCGGCACAGCATCACTGTTACTATGACAACAAATCAACACTACGTCAGCTGCCTGCTGACGATCACACGGTTGCGATCCTACTACAGATCAACCGCAGACATATCGGGTCTTATCTGTCGGAAATCATACAATGACTGAGCAGTCTTGGCGGAGTACTGTGCTCTCTGAGTGCATTTCTTGTTTACATATGTTTCTGTTGTCAGCTGGTTGAACATGTATAAAAACAGGGAGTGACATGCAGCCTACTAAGACTACATGTTAACTAGGATCACTTCATAGTGTGCACCATTAAATTAGTGATTCTATAACCGCCATGTTGTTAAACAAACTCACCATACACATAAGTGTAAGGCAACAGCTGTACTAGAATTTGAAGATATTCCATGTAACATGACTGCTCAGAGAGAAAGTCAGAAGCAACTGAAAGTCCTGGTTTCACACACTCATTCATGTCTGGGTCAAGTGCTGTGCTGTGAACCATTTTGCTTCATGCTGTCAATCACAGATGCAGAGAGAGTCTCCTTCCTGAAGAAGGCGGGGACAGCAGCAGCTCAGCTACACTTAAAGCTACAGAACTGAAAAAGTCTGTTTGGGTCAAAGCTAAAATTTTGCGTTATACAGTCTTGGCAAAATGAACCATCTTTGCAGAATTGTGAGCTAAAATTTGAAATACATTTTCTGGGGATGTGACACTTCCATCAATTTGCCTAAAAAGGGGCACCTTTAAAGCTACTGGTCTTACTAGACCACATGAGATTGTAGCAACATAACCTATTAATGTTCAGACTGAATGAGTCTAAAATTTTGTTACCTTATTGACTAGCATCACAAATAGATAACAAAAATATGTATTAATAGTTAAGTCAAAGCTAACTAATATATAAATGGGTTAAAATTTTAATAGCAGCATTCAAGTCGGCGAAAAATAAAACTAAAAGTTCATCATCCTGACATGAGCAACAAATGACAGCAAGACTAGCAGTGGTGCTTATGTGGCTTAAAGTAACAGCTGCTTCATTTTAGATCATCAGCCATGTGTGTCAATCTTATGGGATGCAGCCGATAAGCAATCTTGACATACATATATCATGTATGTCATATATATGCTATGTGGCTACATATCAGGCGTGATTGCCAAGCTTTTCTTGTATAATTAAATAAACTGTGGTGAGAGAAATATGGGTTGGAGAATCTGTTCAGGAAATGATGGCAGAAAAAGAAAAGAGAAACCTTATGTGCTTGTGCATGCATGACTGTGTGTCTGTGTGTGCATATGTGTGTCTGTGTCTTTGTCTGTGTGTGTGTCGGACTGTAGCAGGAGGAATGCCGGTTAAAATGCCACAAGAATTCAGCAGACTTTCCAGGGAAGCGACTGTGGCGAAGTTCTGGAGACTGGGAGGAGCGGCGGCAGCTACTGGGACTGTGAGCTACAGATGTGTTTGAGGCTGCAGGACGACTGCATATACACAGCTGTTCCAGCAACAAGATGGATTCCAGAACTTTTTCCAGACCTCAGATTGGATTAAACAAGAGAATGGAAAAAAATTACCCCCGGGAGTCTTTGTTTTGACCTTGGCATTTCTTATCATGGTGTCATGGAAACTAGTAAAATACAGTGAAATCAATCCAACAAAGGAACTACAGTCAAATGTATTTTTATGTTGTTGTAAAAATTGTCCGTTTTCATGATATTAAATATATTGGGGTTTTGGGTGGTTCAGTGCATAATAAAAGACATTTCAAGAGGTCACCCTAGGATTTATGAAACTGTGATAGAATTTAATCATCCTTTTCTCGAACAAAAATATGATGGTTAAAAATAAAAATCTGCTGTCGGCGTACTTTAGGGAAGACATTTAAACAAGAAAAGCTCTCATAGAGCGCAGTACTTGACCAAGGCTACTCAGTCGTTGTATGATTTCTGACGGATAAGTCCTGATAAGTTCACAGCAGTCGATTTGTAGAAGGATCACAATCGTGATCATCAGCAGGCAGCGGACGTAGTGTTTACTTGTTGTCATAGTAACAGTGATGCCATGCCGCTATCTTGCAATGATACAGAAATCTTTAACAAATCTCTGGATCCAGACAAGCCGCATTACTGCCAAAATCTAATCACTTAGTCCTTGTGTCATTTCTGACCTTCCCTGAAAATTTCATCCAAATCTATTATTTCGTTTTTGAGTAATGTTGCGCACAGACAGACTAACAGATGGACAAATGTACGCTGATGGTCACATAAGTGAAAAGCCCCCCTTTCAAAATCACACCATAAATGAGAAATATTTTTAACCACAAGATTACAATGCATGAAATGAAACAAATTTGGCTCTGCAGGTTTGTGGTCATACAAGGACTGAGCTGCAGATTTCTCTTAAACTTTGTTAACTAATCATGGACTTATAACTCCTCAGTGCAAAAACATTTGGATGACCGAATTTCCACCTGTCTTTTGACCTCTCAGATGTGAACAAAGCTTCTAAAAAAGGGGGAAAAGTGCAAAACATCTAGGGCATCCGGTATCTCTCACTGACAGATCAGGTCTTTTTGCTTTTTGAAGGGGACCTATGGTTTCATTTTAAATTTAAAAAAATGAAAAATAAAGTGCCTCATTAGCCTGCTGGACATACACTGGTACACAATAACGGTCCTGTCTCTGTTTCAGCTGTAAGTTCAATACCGTGCAATGATTTTCACTCACCCAAACATTTGCTGTAAAAAGAAATTCGGCCAAACGTTTTCTGAACACAAAGCAGCCATTCAGGATCTGGAAGTGTTGGGTGGTGCTGCAGGGAGGCGGTCGGACTGGACAGAGGTGCCTCAGTTCAGGGAGGGATGATGAACACTAATATACAGTAACATGAAGACCCACACTCCTAGATGATATATGTAGACATAAGCTGTTTATGGCCTGAGTCTGGCCAACATAAAGTCCACAATCTATTGCATCTTTGTGACTACAGAGGAGCTGTGTGAAGGCTGATAGACCACCTCAAGTGGGTTCACTTGAGTCAGTGCCAGATGGGTCTGCAGAGATGCTCTGTCATTCTTCAGAGATTTTCTATTTTTTTCACCTGCCATGTCATCTGCCCATCTCTCTGCCTTGGATATGTTCAGGCCTTTTATCTATTTCTTCTTCCTTTTACCTTGCTTCCTACTCTTGAGTAGTCATGATGTTGTAGCGCTTCCCAAATTCCTCAAATTTTGCCCTCCTCAAAGGGGAAACTGGGGAAAAGAGACAAAGACGTGACAAAGGTGATCTTTTTAAACTTGAAAAAATGTAGGGAAAAAGAGAAAACATACACTGGATGTTTGTTTTGGAGGGGACTGTGTTGCTCTTTCGTTCTCTTTAAAAAAAACCCAAATGATTTGTATTTGATTCTAGTATGGCCACGTACATGCCCAGCTTAGAGTTTCCACTTTTTTCTTCTTTCTAAACGTTTGTGTCATTTTGGCAGGGTGCTTTAATTTAATGTCATGCTGGAATATTCATCTTCTGCCAAGCCTCTTCACACTGGGAGTCATCTTGTCAGCTAATATTTTATTTTGTCAACAGACATTCATGGGGTCATCCATAAATCTAATCTCTTCAACACAAATTTGCTCTCCTGCAGCCCCATATGCTCACACTCCTGCCTCTGTGCTTCACTGTCAGGACTATGCATTCATTGCGGTAGTCTTTGTGAGGTTCATGTCTAACATGTTGGACTCAATCGGAGCTGATCAAATTTATCTTGGCCTCACCTAACCAAGAATGTGCCCCCAGTATTCGCTAGGCTTCCTTTACCCTGTCCCAGCTATCACAGAAACTCTGATTTCCTTTGACGACCCCCGTGCAAGTCTGAAGCACCTGTCCCTGTTTTCCCGAGCACCGTCTGTGGCGTCACTTTACAAGTATGACTGCTGCAACTCTGACAAGTGGTACTATGACTCACTGTATATTCCACTGATTTTCAGTTGGTCACAAATCTTTTTGTATCTTTTTCCATCTTTGTGAAGTCACACAATCAGATTTTTCAGTTCCCCTGTCAGTTCTTTTCCACATGGAGCCATGATGCAGAAATAGACACAGCCCATAAGTCAAAAACTGAAAAAGTTTTGGAGTTCACAGTTCCTTTTACAACCTTTTCCATACAGTTAGGATAATTAGAAGCCACAGTTGTACTCTGTCCTGTTTAAATGCTCACAACAGTATATACTTTTGATACACTAAGTTGCTACTTTGTTGCCTGTACTTCCAATACAATCTTACAAAGTAGTTGTTGATCGTTTGTAAGAGGAATAACTGTATTTGCCAACTTACAAACTGTGCATGTACTGAGAGGTGCGACAATTTTGGATCAGATTGTTACCTTCAGACTCAAGGAAGCAAGTCGTTTTATTTCCCATTTCCATCATTTATGCTAAGGTAAGTGGCTGCAGCTAGTTTTTTAATTATTGTACAGATAAGAAGGTGGCACAGTCCTGTCAGTTTGCTCAACTTTTAGATGAGCTTCAATTTTAGATTTAGTTCAGTCAATGAGTAGTCACACTGACCAACATTACATTCGCTCAGTTTGAAGAATCAGCTTCATTTTCTATTTCTTCAGCAGCCCTATGCCAATTTCACATATATCTTATGTATGAAACACAGCAAAGCTCTTGCTTCTTAAAATAAACACTGCAGAATGGCCTCTTTGCAACAAAGAGTGACAGTTGATTGAGGTCTTATAATTCTGAACTTTGCCAATGTGTTGTTGAAACTGAGCAACACAAAGTTTCCTTTGAGCACCGGACATCCTTCAGCACTCCTTTCCTAAATGACACTTTGGATCTGGTAGAAATTACAGCTGGAGGAATTGATGTCATGAAGCTGAGAGGGAAGTCACTAAAAATGCAAACAAGCAAACAGTCTTGATGAAAGAGACAAGCCTAATCACCCTCCAGCAAACCTTCTACAAATTTTGACTTCTTTCCATCGGATTTTCTCCTATGATGAAATCACATCCACCAATAGCTGTTGTGGTATTTGCCGGCAGCAATATGCTCTTTTTCTCCAAACAGAAACTTACTGTATCAGCATGACTTTCCTTATGTTTGGAAAACTGAATTTGCGGGTGTGACAGAGAACATAAGAGAAAAGGAAATAAGCTAGAAAACACCTCTCACCTATACAAAAGGAATGGAGTGTAAGAGTAAAAACCTTAAAAGAAAAAGACAATTAACAGGTTTAATGTATTTACTTCTGTCCAATCTGTGACCTCAAAATGCAAGAGTGCAATATACAGATATAGCAAAGGATACAATCAGCGGATACATAGAAAATTCAGTAAAATAGTACTCTAGTCATATCATGGATTTCAGGTCTGACAATTGCTACCAACCACTACACACCTGCCTGTCTACCTACAACACAATGTTTGAGTGTCTTTATCAATGTACACTAGCTTTGTTCAGTGCTAGCTTGAGGTCAAAGATGAAAGGGGTAATACAGTGAGGGTTAAGTGTTGGCAAGGACCTAAATCCACACAGGACATCTGTAACAGGTTCCCACGACAGTCTGGATATACAGTCCATGAATTTTCCATGACTAAGTGTATGTACTTCCATGGCTGTTCTTCCCTCCTGTTTTTTTTTTTTTTCAAATGCCAAAGAGAACAGCAGTCTGGTTTTCACTTAGACTTGGCTGAGAACAACCATCTAGTTCCATGAATTTATAAAAGTTGGAAAAAACATTCTGCGATAATTCAGTGAGGTCATATAAATGTAAAATTCCATGATTTCCATTCCCCAATATCACAATTCCATGATATGCCAGGACTTCCATGACCAGCAGGAACACTGTCTGTAGTAATTGCACTATGCGGGTCAGGACTGCAGCACTACTTCAACTCTAATAGAATATATATCGTAAGTATAAATAAAAGCAGATCAGAGAGCAAAATCTTCCTAAGAAACAATACAACTTAAAAATGGATGAGGTGTTTGCACAGATGATGAAAATTGTTACATGCTTGTGGTACCAAACTGCTCTTTGCTGGATTAGTGTCTAAGAGTTTACATGTGAATGTAGCCAAGTTACTGTGCATTCTCACTGTAAGCAACACAATCATCATGCTACCCTAATTAGCAGGGATAAGTGGCCAATGTGGTTTTCAAACTCATGAAAACATGTGGTGACAAATAGAACATTTTGCTACGCCTGAACAATAAAAGCCACTGGATTTCCAATCTACTATATCCCCCTACTAATTACAATATGTTTCTGTGTACCATAGTGCTTCATAGCGAGTGTAACATCAGGAGGGGTTTGGCAAGAGGTTCAAAAGATTCAATCCTAGTCTGAAAGGAAAAGGGTGCACTTCTATTCAGGGGTAAAAAAAAAAAATAAAAAAAAACACCAGCACATAGGCGGTGAGATAATGTCGTAACAAGCCACTGAAGATGATTACAAGAACATAATGTGGTCATTTTAAAGTCTCTTAAATCTAGATGTGGATGTCTGTAGTCATGGCAGTATGGTCCTTCTTTAAAGTGATGATGAGGATGACTCATTCAGAACGGTGACTGGTCTCAGATGTGGTTTACCAGTTGTCTAGGAAATCGAATCCAGTCTTCAGGACGCTGTTGCTTGTATTGAACTGAAAAGGAGAGAAAGCGGGAGACTGTGGTAAATACTGTCGAGGGTAGCAGATGGTGTATAGTGACTGGCTATTAATAACTTGCACTTCTGGATTTTTTTGTATATTGAAGCTGGACTTATTCCTTACTTTACTGGACTTCCTACAATGGATTTATTAGATTAGGTTAAATGGAAAATTATCAGGATATCTACCATGTTTTTTCAGTTGTTTGTGAGTATTTGCTTGACTTCTGGGAAAGCTTTTGCACCCAATGTGTTTGTTGAGGTTCAGGTGAAATCTGGAGTGTTTACATATTTCATTTGGTTTGTTAGGCCTCATGTGAAAGTTGTAAATCATACTTTGTTGCAGACTAAACACCCAGAAAGAGTGGACTGTGGTGAGGTTTGTTGGTGGCATGAAAGGAAAACACATCAACTGCAGGACTCTGTGACAGTTCATAACTAAACATACAATCAATCCATCCGCCCTCCGTGACGTAAAGTTAAAAAACAATCGACATTTTTATAACTTGTGTTTTTACTTTACCTCATTCGGTAACCATGGTAACATGTATGGCTGTTGTGTATGAATGCTGAGTTTTTCCTGATCAACCTGAAAGTGAACAGAGGTGTATAAAGCTGGAGTAGTTCATTCTACCATGTTCAACAGCCATACGAAGAATCCATGTTTACACCATCTCAGCTGCATGATGATGCATTTTTACAAGAGATTCACTAGAATTTAATCTACTCTGCCAGAAATTAGTTTTTTCCTGTTAGTGAGAAAATGAAGGTAACTGTGTCATAAGAGGACATGGTGAGTAAGACCAGTGCATGTCTCAAAGCAGAACGAAGGAGAATTCAAACCAGAAACACATGTGAGGTAAACACAGCCCATCACCAATCCCAGCTCTTATGTGGTGTTTGTGTCGATGCCAAAGAGCAAAGACCCAGCACTTAGTTACATCTTGGAACACATGACGTCAGCTTTGCTGTAGCCTCTACGCTTCAACGTGTAGCCACCTATGATGTGTTTTTGATTCTCTGAATGGCAAACAGTTTCTGGGCATTATTTGCTCTGTTTGCACTCACAGTGGGCTCATTCTTCACAGCAAAATAAAGTCCTGCACCACGTATCCCACGGCTAGAAAGAAAACTCAAAAAGGTATTTTGTGCTGAAACAAAGCAATCAATCCAGCATAGATTATATAAAAGAAAAAGAGCCTTCAATTGATTATTAGTTTTACAAAAAAAAATTAATAGCTAAAAGTGCCAAGTGCCCACAGGAGTTACTAATTTTGGAACAAAAATAGGGGCTTCACAAGCCATAAACAGTTTTTTGAATTAGGCCTATTTACGTTTTTACCACCTCTACAAACTAGGTGTTTATCAAACCACTCTGCACATCAACTCTTTTAAGACATTTCAACATGCTGAATGTACAACACCTCTGTCGCAGCTTGCTCCACTAAATACAGAGTTTGAATTATTCTGCCCAGCTATGTTTCATTATCATCTCAATCTTTCCAGTCCTTTCTTCTCTGCTCTGTGTAAACATAGTCTGGCTTCATGAGCCTGTTCTGTTGAATATGTTAGTCTGGCTTCTTTGTATTTCTTTAAACCAATCAAAGTCATCTAGAGCGGGGCTAAGCAAAGGACTTTCGTTGTTCCCTCAAAATAGTGATGAGTGAAATTGTTATGGTGAAACATTTGCATGCAGCGAGAGAAGCATGGTGATTAAAATGGATAATCCATAAAGAAAAAAAACTAGCAAGGCTTCCATACTGCACAATTTAAATGCTTAACAAAACCTAATATTTCCAGTATGAAAGGTTGCTGCCTGGAGGTTGTTGCTGTTTGCTGTAGCAGAAAAAGCAGTAGAATGCAGATAGCCGAGGGAACATGAACAACCAAAGGCTGGCTTACACCTGCATCCCACATCTGGTGAGTCAGACTAGTATCAACACAGCCTGCAGTTCACACGAAAAGTTAAGCGTCACCCAAAATAATATGTTACTCAGTGCTGTAAAGCACTGCTGTCAGTAAGCAACTTTGATGTTCCCACATGGGGTCATGTAACACTGACTATACAGAATGACAGCTGCCTGCCAGTTGATATTACCCAACAGTTAGAGCTCTTCCTTACTTCATATAAAAAACAGTCTGATTAAGACATGCACCAAACATAAAACAGAACTATTTTTAACATATTTTGGAACAAATAAATCAAACTATGAGTGTGACTGAAACCTTAAGAAAGCCTGAACTAAGTCAAGAACCAGTGCTGTCAGTGCATTATTAATACTGAGCTAACAATGATCAAAAACCTAATTTTAAAGCAAATTGCATTTCTAGTCACACAATGATCCAATATGTCACAGCAAGTATTTCAATTAGCAGGCCTTTAGCAATATCTGTTATGTGATTTGAATCAATCACTGCTAGATTTCATGATATGAAACTGTGCTCACGTCACTCTGGAAACTGTCTCTCTTTCAGAGCTCACCTGGGAAAATGTGGGGCTGTTGTCAAAATTGGGTGAACCCTCTTCCTCCTTCTCTTTCTCCACACTGGCAGAGAGGTTGGAAGGCTTGGACATCAGGCTGGAAGAGAACATTTCATCCAAGGTGTTGCTGACTGATGGCAAGGTGCTCTGAGATCTCTCCCAGCCTGCAACTGAAGAGGAGACGCTGACAGGTGGGGGTGGGTTTGGCGAGATGGAGATGGACGCCGGAGTTGCGCTAACAGCGGCAGGGAGAGGAGGCTGTGGAGCAGGAGGCTTGGGTGCTCTCTGCTTGGTGGACCTGGCGGGAGGTGGAGGGTGATGCTCTGCTGCCTCATGCTCCTTGGAGGTAACAGAGGATTCCTGCAGAAAAATAAATATGGCTTTCGTTAACATTTTCAGTTTGACTAACAAGCAACAAACACCAATCTTCTGACATTGTTCAGAAACAGACAATGACAAAGACATACCAGTTGCTTGAAAGCTGTTCCTACAAAAAGAAATGACAACAAACAGTAATTATTACGTGTGTTGTGGTGGTATTTTTTAGTGCTTACCTGTCGGCGGTAAGAAGGAAGTGATTTCTCTCCTTTTTCTAGGGATTTGATCTGGCTGGGTGTCAGGGACTGGAAGTCAGCTTGCTCTCCCTCCAGCCTGGACCTCTCAGCACTGATCTTCCAGAAAGATGACTCCTCCTCTGGCCGCCGCCCCTCACTGACAGACACCTTCATGATTGCAATCACATTTCATTACATTCTCCCACTGAATACATGCTGCATTCATGGAACATTAAGCGGCATCGCTACTCTGGTAAAGTTCTGAAGTGAAAATTTAAAAAAATTCTACTTAAAAATGTGCGTAAAGATTGAAGGTATTTAGTGAGAAATTCTGTCTAGAAACATGTACATCTCACACAAGCCAAGAAAGCAGTATCTGTAGATACAGCAAGATGTTATCATGAGGAAAAAAATGTGAACTGTGAAATGATCACAGAAAAACCCTATTTGTATTTGAAATTTCATGAGACAGATAACACAAAAACACTACCACATTCACTTAAATGTATACGATAAATCTGCACACCAGGTTGCTCAAATTTGCTGATGTGTTGCTATAAAATTCTGTAAGATGTGACTTTTGTTTTGAATAATACACATATTAATATATATTAACTCAGATATTCATTTGGCTACAATAAACTTTCTGTGTAAAAAGCATGTTCACATTTCTGGTCATCAGAGAAAAGCAGCAGTAAAAGATCACATGAAACAACTAGGTGACCTATATTTCTTCACTGTGATGTAGGTCCATCCCAGAGGCCCAAAGGTACCCTGACAACATTCAATTATCAGTCTAAAGCTTGACTGCTTGGGCATTACTCATCCCAAGTTTCTACTAAATGTGAACATAATGATTTAATCCGGTCATATTCAACTCTGGGTCAGACAAACTTAAAACTACAAGTCCATTGCCATTTGGGTAAACATTTCTTTTTCAAATAAAACACTCACAATGGCTAATCATACCTTGGTTCCTGGTGTACTTTTGCCAAGCTGGCTGGAATGAGGAACCTTGGTGGATTTTGAGTCAGCCTGTGAGGCAGAGATCCCCTCTGCAGAGCCTGATGTCAAGCTGAACTCCAGTTGACTCTGGAAAATGAGATTTATGTTTAACAGTATGTAGATTCACAAATACAGAGCTCCAGATATTTCAGGCATAACCCAAACAAACATAGCCTTGAACTTCAAATTACAATGCATTGTACAAGGATGCATGCCAAAAATATGATTTTAACGTTTGAATTACCTTGGTCTCCCATGAGAAGGGGGCAGAGTGCTCATCTTGCCAGGTAATATCCTAAACAGACAAATGTATGTTGTAGTGAGACACATGCTGTACTCAGGACCTTAGACAAAGTGTGTAAGTGCAATTAAATACACATGTAGGTTTATTTTTAGTGGAAAAATCGCATTATGTGAATGTCTAAACTAACAAAACAGAAAGGAAGACGTGAGAAAACCCCAAAATATACAAACCACACATCAATTTAGATACTTAGATTTTGTATAGCTAATACTTATGTATTATGGGCGTGTCTACAAATTGGATTCTTTTGTAAATCTATCAAACAAAATTCCACAATTACATCTATCTAGTTGCTAGGTTACATATTAAATAGCAGCCGTGACGTTTACCAACATATTTTAGCGGCTATGTGGCTACTGTTAGCAACCATGACAGCACGGGCTATTCTTCCCTCTAAACACGTTAAAAAGCCATTAAAAATATAAACGTTAACGTGGTCTAAGTACCTCTTCACCGAAATGAACTATCTTCTGGCCCGTCTGAATGAGCAGTTTGGGGTAACAGACCACCTCTTCGCGGTCTACTCTGTGCATAGCGTATCGGGCTCGGATATGGGGGTCCATCATGCAGTTGTCGATGGCGTTGTCTTGCTCTTGTGGCGTCATTTTCTCCCAAGACGAACCGTGTTTGGCTTTGATTTTCTCCCTCTCCTGCATTATTTTCTTGGCCATGGAGTTGATGGAGGAGAAGTATTCGAACTTCTTTTCCTCCATCCTGTGGGCATCGAGCCCCGCTATGGTTGCGGCGGCCATCTTTAACTGCTGCCAGCTGTTGTTATTGTGAGGAAGAGGAAGCTGGTGGTTCAAGTATGTGGGCGGTGGGCGGCGCCACTGTGTTCTGTGTGCGAACGGCGCCATCTTGTGGCCTCTTCCGTTACTAGAATACCCTACCTTGTACTGCACCATGGGTTGGTACTGATAAAAATAGTAATATAATTGTCGTTATTTAGCTGTTGGTCTGCTCTTGCACAATAACTGAAAATAGTTCCAATTTGTGCGTCTAATGTGTTAGCATAGTGATATAGTTAACTACAGTTTCTGCTTAAAAGAAGTAACCCGGGGATGTTAGAAAAACGCACAGAACACCTACTGTTGTTCTGAAGGTATTTCCAGAACCCTTCCTTTTCTAACTATCTGGATGAAAATGTTTCACATCCACTAATTGATTATAAAACACATACTGCTTGTGTATTCATGTATCCTATGGGCAGCCATGTTTGTTGTGAAAGAACCTTTTTGTCACCCAGTGGATTAAATATTTTTATTTACTTTACATTGTTTTGAGACAATTGTGAAAATACTTTCAGGAGAACAGTAAGTATTTTTGAACTACCTTTTGTCAAATGTTAGCTCTGAACCTGAATGTCTGCTCATAGTTGAGGGACTCAAACTGGGGCAGCTATAGCTGGATGGACGTTCACTTCTGGTGTCCTTCAGAGGTTCTGTGTGCAGCCCTTCAGAACCACTGGGTGTCAACTGAGCACCACCATCTTGGAGCAAAACAAATGGGCAGGTGAACGAATCCATGAATGTAGCAACTGCACTGAAATGAAACAGCACATAAATTAGGTGAATAACAATGAAATACTTTTCTTCTACAGTTTTTGATTTTTGGGGTTACTGTGTAAATGCAGGACTGCATTTTACAATGCAGTAATAGAGGTTGCTCTGAGACCAGTGTTGTACTTTTTGTCAGACACTAGGGTCTGCCAGGGTCTGAGTGATGTCAATTTTATTGTGAGAGTCTACTGGACGCTATACAGCCATTTCCGTGCAGCACAAAACTAGGAAAGTAGTAGTAAAGCAACAATTACGTGTTCATGGTGCCCAGAGTTGTCTCTGTAAGTGTCCTTGTGGTAGTATTATTAAGGCTTCAGTCTGTTCATAAGTGTGGGGAGGGCTGACAGTTTCAAAAGAGTGTTTGTGCAGCTGCCAAAACATAGAACATAAAGCTTGCAGAGCTTTATCTTTTGAAAGCATTTAGTTGTTTGCTGCTCTATTAGTGCTACAAATGCAGACTAACAGAAATCTCTAAAATGGGCACTCCCTGAGAAATTACAAGTGTAGCAGCTGAAAGCTGCTGCAGCCACTAGGGGCTTTATAGTTATGCACATGTACAGGAGGAACTGGTGTCAATCCTGCAACCTTAACATTAAAAGTCAACCCTTTTTACCAACTGAGCCACAACCAACCACAAGATGCTTGTCATGTTTTATCATTTTTGACTTTCTCCACAGAGACTTTGATGATATCAATCTGAAGGACCAGTAGAGAGCACTCACAGACCACAAAGAGTGCTACAGTACTTTCTTCATTTGTAATTTGATCAGTTTTATTCAAATAAATTTAGAACAGGATGTGATTACACTGAAGAAAATCTAATGTTCATGGAGAGACACAAAGCACATCAACTGTTTACAGATATCTTACTGACAACTGCTGTTAATATGAACTCAGCATCGTAATGGCACCCATTCAGCGCAAACACCGCACACTTGTGTGAGTCACACAGTCTTATTTAAGTGGCATTGTAACAGCAGTTTTGCTAGTGTCTGGACTAAAGCACAGAACCTTCTGCATCCTTGAAATGACATCTCAGATGTAATAAGTCTGCTCACTGAGCGATAACCAGAGACTGCTGAACATGAAAACTCCACTTTTATTGAAGAAAAACTGCATTTACATTAGGAATTCTATTTTTTAGCAGTGGTTTTGGTATTATTAATTACAGTTGGATTTCCTGATACTGAAAATATGCGGCATTTTCCCCACACAGCAAACATGAAGGAAGAGATTTCAAGTTGAATAAGTAAGAAAATCTGCCTTTAGTGTCTATTGCAGTGAACGAGAGCTCAGCAGTGAGTTTCCCATCAGTTAAGGCTTAAAACAAAAACACAAAAGTTCACTTAGGTTAGATATTAACATTGTGGCAAAGAACATCCCTTGTGACTGCATTTTAATGCAAACTATGTGCTTATGAAGACAAATTTGAGCAGGTTAGAAGTTTTTTTCTGGTCAAAAACCATTATAACACACTCTAACTGGTCACATAGCACACCAATAAAAAAAAAAAAATCCCCAAAACTGCAAAACCTTTTATTTTGAGAGGAAATGTCCCCAAAACTAAACAATTTTTTCAAATAAAAAATCACACATTAAATGACTCTGGGGGTATTTTATGTTGTATATGGGATTTGTATGTACATACATGTCAGCGCTTTCAGCAGCCACACTAATACAGAGTGAAGATTCTTGCTTGCTTGCAGCCATCTTAGTAATCATGGTTAAGTGTAAAGGCAGTAATAATGAAACAAATAGAGATGTGGTAGTTGTGAATTTCAAACATGCTTTAATAAACATACATGTTTTTGCACTGAATTTATCAGGTTTTACCATCATATAAAACACAAAGCACAGGTACAAAACATGAAAAAACAAATGCCTTCCAGTTGACATATTTACACTTCCAAAAGTCATGACTGTAAAATTATTAATATGGGAGAGTCTAAAAAAAGAAGACATTTTTTAATAGCAAAGTAGCACTAACAGCACTTACAAAGCAAAAAGCTTGCAGTGTTAGAATGGATTTTAGCGAATTCAAACTGAATCACAGTCAAAAATATCTGCAGTAAGTCAAGTTGTGTGGTCTGGTCCCTTTGATATTCAGGTCATGTAGTCACTGGCCACAGCAGACTGACATTAAATTTTCTGCCACAATTACCAACCTGACACTAGGGGGAAACCAGTGTTCACAACTGTCCCGTGTAATGGTATGTACAAAACACAAAGCAATGAACAAAGAAAAAAAAAGCCCACAAGAACATACATTTGTCCCTAACACTTTTTAAAAGTTTGTTCCAATGACAATATATTATAAATTATTTGGGTGCGTTTTCTTTACTATCGTAAATATATTAACTCTAAATGTACATGATTTTTTAAAAATTAAATTCTAAGCATCTTATAAATAAATAACTTTTGTGTAATTTTACAAATGTGTACCATGGGCTCATTCAAATTTACCCATTTTTTTGAAATGCCCTCTTGCTTGTTGACAGTGTGACTTAAAATTTTTCACACTGGATATAAATGGAATTCCTCAGGCTGTGCTGTGACTGGCATCATGGAGGCCATACTTAGTTTTCATCATGCTGTCACCATTGAAATGGGGGTGAATGGCAATAGCGGGCGCTTGCAGCATTTTAGATTTTCGCCTGGATGAACGACAGCATGCCAGATAGAAGATCTCTGCCACGTTGAGCACCAGAGAGAGGCAGGACATAACCAGCATAAAGATGATGAAGATGGTTTTCTCAGTGGGTCGAGACATGTAGCACTCTACAGTGAAGGGGCATGGCGCTCGGGAGCAGACGACTAATGGGTCCATGATGAACCCGTACAAATAATACTGACCCACAATGAACGCCACCTCCAGAATTATTCTGAAAAATATGGAAGTCATGTAGTTTCCCAGCAGATTGCCTTTGATCGTGACATGGCCTTTTTCATCACTGTACTTAGGATATTTGACGATTTCATTATTAGAGTGTGTCTGCATATATTCTCTCAGCTTGTTCTCTTTGTGGATGACATGAATGACATGACCAAGGTAGATCAGTGTTGGTGTTGAGACAAAGATTATCTGAAGGACCCAGAATCGAATGTGTGAGATTGGGAAGGCGTGGTCGTAGCAGACGTTCTTGCAACCAGGTTGTTTGGTGTTACAAACCATATTGGACTGTTCATCGCCCCAAACCTGTAACGTTCAGATGAGAAGTTATTTTTACCGTCACAACATTACAACAAATGGAGTTACTTTAATGAAGAGGTGCGATATTTAGTTCATGCAGCAGCATAAATGTTATGGAGGTGCACTGAAGTATTGCTGTGTGAAACAATATATAGAAAAGATAAAGTAGACCCTGTGGTGTCACATATTGGTTTGTGGGTTACCAAAATATGTGCAGTTTATGTGTGCAACTAGTGGCTAAATATTAAATAACCAACCTATAAAATTACATGATTCATTGCTGTGGCTATTTATTAATATTATGTATTATTGTAATAGGTCAAAGGCCAATTTAGATGAACAAAATCAGGCAAAACAGTCTATTGCTATTCTCTTGCCAATGCAACTCGGAAAACTGATTCACAGAGTGATGGATAAGCAGTTCTAATTTAGGATGGTAAAGATTTTTAATAATTTAAAAGCTTCAGTATAATTCTAATAAATTATAACCTGATGATTAGTTGTCAAATTGTATACACTAGCAGAACAACATCTGAATTTCACTATTTCACAACAAATGTTGGTCAGGACTTAGCCACCAGAGGGTATTATTTAATCTGAAACACCTGAAATCACTAAAGTACATGAGTGGTGCATGAGTTCTGGTTAATACTATATAAAATAAACAATGAAAAATAAGAAGACCTTCTCTGCTCCAGCTCCGAGCACCATGATCCTGAAGATAAAAAGCACGCTGAGCCAGACCTTCCCAACAACAGTGGAGTGGGACTGGACCTTGTTCAGCAGGGAGGACAGAAATCCCCACTCACCCATGGTTTCTAAAAGAAAATGATATTTTTAGCGATGAATAAGGCAAGAAAAAACAAACAAACAAGCATGTCTTAAAATTCATTCACAAACACCTTACAAAATGAGTTATGATTTTGTTGATCTGCAAATTTGAGATCACATTCTGCCTCTTATTAAATATGATGCATTACTGAACTATTTTCAGCTATTCATATAAGCATAGAGCAAGTGGAAGCAAAACCCCAAATGTTTAATTGCATTTGTTTTCAAATTTGTTAGCTATCCTCTGTGATGTCTTAAGGAAGTTAAATTGTAATAAAATACAGAGCAGAACAGTAGCAGTAACCTGGTGTTAAGTTTTGTGAGCTAAGTAATGGGTCTGAGTGATTGAGTCTCTTTTATTACATACATCATATATATTACTTTTTAGAATCAATATTATAGGTGCTACAATTGGATACAACCGAAGAACATAATTTGAAAAACACATTAGCAGCAGAATGTCTCTTTAGTTTTAGAGAGGCACAATCAAATGCTGATCTATACAATGCTCATAATGTAACGAATGAGCTATAAAATCTCTATATTTGAATAGATGTTAGGTAGGACAGAATCTTCATTCATCACATGAATGTATATGCCTTTTATTTTTTTCACCTTAGTATGCTTGCAATGTATTCTGACCATACATCAGCACTTATCTAATCATATGCATTGTAGACAATACAGATGTTTATCTTTACAGATTACAGACAGGACATCAGTTTGTCTATGCTTTGCTAACACACATAAGAAAACATTCACATTAATAAATGCTTGTATCCACCTTTATGTACCTTTGCAGATGAGATAATGAGATAATTTGTATCTTATTCCAAAATTAATAAAATAATACAAGTTGAATGCATTTTAGAATGTAAATTTTTGTGCAGTAAAAATGACCAGCATTTTATAAGACAGATAATTTTTCATTTACCTTTAAATTCAAACGGTCCTCTTCGAGACAAACAGACCAGTCACCAGCTGTGTGAGTGAATGACAGAGCTCTCCGTGTACCAAGCCAAACCTGTCTATGATACCTTGAACTTTAGATTAGACTGAAATTGCGCAACAGTACGAGCTGTCACGTTGTCATGACATCTGGAAATGATAAATCTCAAGTGGACAAATTTGGGCTGAGCACTGAAAAGATTGTACGGGTTAATGATTGGCAGCACTGTAAACCACAATTATCATGTTCATGATTATTTTGCAGCTGTTTGATGCTAATTGTTATTTATTATCACTTTGTGATAATTCCAAAACTACTCCCCCTTGGCATCTTAGTTTAAAAGAGAATGGTCAGTTATGTATCTGCAACGTGTTTTTAGTGAAATAATAACAGAGTCGGGGAGTAAAGGGCATGGACACAACATGAACCCCTGTGCTTAAATGCTATTCAGTAAAATACAATAACTCTGCAAGACTATGTGAGGATTGAACAACCAGGGCCATTTTAAGACTGTGTTAACATAAAGGCTTAAAATCAGAACAAAATGAGTAAATCTAGATTTGTGTGCTTCACAAAAGTACTTTAAAAGTAGTTGAATTAAAATGTTTTGAGCAGGTCCTGCAGTTCCTATAGATGTGTTTCATCCCCTCTATATGTGACACTTTGTTGTTCTTTTCTTGGATTGTTCCACTGATGTAAATGTCCTTAATCTTATAATATCTGACCATCTATGAACCATGCCCTGTTCTGAAGTTATAGTAAGCATGAAGTATTATAATCTTGAGTTATTAATCAATCACTGGAAAATTGATTGGCAGCATTTTTAATAGTTAATTAATGGTTAAAGTCATTTCTAAGCAACAATATAAAGTTTTAGCTCCTCAGATG
This sequence comes from Amphiprion ocellaris, assembly GCF_022539595.1. NCBI lineage: Eukaryota > Metazoa > Chordata > Actinopteri > Pomacentridae > Amphiprion > Amphiprion ocellaris. The sequence goes on along the minus strand of NC_072777.1, from coordinate 14,828,023 downwards.
GTAATAGTTTAACCTGAACAGACTGGAATACATCACTTGACTCTGGGAACTGAAATAGAGCTGATAAAGGAGAACTTGCTAATTTATAGATTGAATAGTCATTTAATGTAGAAAATAATCAGTAGTCTAATCAATTATGAAAAATACCATTATTTGCAGCCTAAAAAATAAGTAGAAATCAAATGTTTTTGAGTGCAAGCTGTTTCATTGTGAAGTGAAACGTGTAAACCTTTCATCTAAAATTAACAGACTGATGAAACATGTTTTCCCGACTTAAATCATTTATTAAAAACAATAAAGCATACAAAAATGTCTCTTCCACATCAATAGAAACAGACTTTTTTACAACAATCATCATCATCATCATCATTGTTCAGTAGGAAAATTATTTCAAGTCCTTCATAATAACCACGACAATAACTTAAAGAACACATTCAATAACTGGTCATAAACAACAGTCTGTTTACCTATAGATTTACAAGTGAGCATCTATAATATAAATACATCTTCAGTATTGCACACTTTTGTTAGGAGGTCTGCATTTAATAATACAAACATAAATGAGTCTGGCAATCTTCCCCTAAATATTGGTGTTTTATGAAGATTTTATTTGCTCGTAATGTTGCATTATTAAACAAAGCTGTTCTTTCATATTCTGTCATGTGCACCACATTGGAAGAAATCTTTAGTCTCTTGGATCTACCTGAACTATGAAACATGGAGAGAAAATATGAAACAGGAAAATACATTTTAATGGTCACGAGTGGTATTTAATGACCACTCAGTAGCCGTTTCTCCTCTTTGGCCCCATCCAGGCTTCCTCCAATACTGCGGCTTGTTTCGAGCTCCACGTTCATCTTGTTCTGCTTGAGTGTTTCCTCTGTAGTTGGCCACTTGGGACCTGACAGTCCAGCAGGGTTTTCTGCTGAAGTAATCTTGTATTTGTTAGGGTTGGACCCACATCTGACCCTGGTGCAGATCAGGTAGAACATCTCAATGACGTTGAGAAGCAGAGAGATGCAGGCAACCACCAGCATGAAGATAATGAAGATGGTTTTCTCTGTGGGTCGGGACATGTAGCACTCCACAGTGAAGGGACATGGCTTCCTAGAGCATGGGAACATGGGCACCATGACGAAGCCATACAAGTAGTACTGTCCCACTATGAAGGCGGCCTCAATGATGATTTTGAACACAAGTTGGGTTAGGTAGCTTCCCAGCAGGTTCCCCTTGATCTTCACCTTTCCCTTTTCATCTGTGTATTTGGGCTTTTTGATCAGAATGGACCCACCAGGGCTGGAAATCAGCTCCCTCAGCTTGTTCTCCTTGTGGATGACGTGCATGGCATGGCCCAGGTAGACCAATGTTGGCGTGGAGACGAAGATGATCTGGAGGACCCAGAAGCGAATGTGTGAGATGGGGAAGGTCCAATCGTAGCAGACGTTCTCACAACCAGGTTGCTGGGTGTTACAAACGAAACCGGACTGCTCATCACCCCAGACGCTCTCAGCACCTGCACCCAGAACCATGATCCTAAACAGGAAGAGGACGCTCATCCAGATCTTCCCAATCACGGTGGAATGGGACTGGACTTTTTCCAGCAAGGTGGACAGGAATCCCCAGTCTCCCATCTTTGTTTGTGATGATCAGTTACTAATCTCTGATGAAAGAAACAGAAACAGAGTAAAGAGTCATGCTATTAAATAGAACGAAGCCCTGATTTTGTTTGCACTGACCCTAAACCACACCTTATGAACTGAAACATTAACCACAACTTAATATTCAATCAATACACTGCTGGTGAAAGAAAAGAGTGCACTGTTCTGTAGATAAATATTATTTTCTGTTCTTGAACTTCGCTACAAGTGATACAAAAAGATATCTCATTCTCCTGAACTTTGAGCTTTTTGGTAAATATTTTACCCAAATAATGACTAATCAGAATTTTGAATGGAGGACTCAGAAAAGTGTCATAAAATTGAGACAAAGTAAAAGAAGGCTGGCATTGAGATAAAATTATGAAAGAAGAAGAAGAAAAAAAAAACGTTATAAAAGCTGAAATCATCATATTGCATAACATGACTGAAAGCGTCCTTTAAACATATAACAGGCGACTTGTGGACAAAACTGAGTAAGATAATGTATGAATAAAATCTGATGTACCTTAAACATGTTAATCCTGCTTGAGAAAAATAAGTCTAACAGTGAAAAAATCCTTTAGCAACCAATAATATTCTTTCAACAAAACATGAAAAAAATATATTTAAAAGAATTAAATCTTGATGTTAATTAACAAATTTTGAAACATTTTTCTTAAATTTGTGAAGTAGTAAGTTGCTGTAGCAGAGAAGAGAGATCTGTGCATCTTACCTGCTGACTTGGTCAGAAAGAACTGTGTGTGGTAGGGACAGATCGCTGACTGTGGTTGGACCTTGGAGTTGTGTGCTGGCTTAGGGGACTGATGAGGGTCACATTGCGCAACACACATCTGGCTTTATTGTCACGTTGTACCCGTCAGCAAACGAGTGTAGAAAAAGTTGATGAAAGACAGACCCAGGACAAGTGTGTAATAATTGACAGGTGTTTTGTGTCCTGTGCAGAGGAGAAGATTTGTCTCTGTTGAATACCACTGACTGTTTGAAAATAAATAAGGAAATGCATGGTAATCATAAAGACAAGGATGATTAAAGATACTGCTTTTATTCAAATATTATGCACATATTTAAGTAGGCTCACAAATGATAAAACCCCGTTGTGTGTAAATACACTTACTGTTCAAAAAAAAAGTCAACACTTAGATTTAACTGAACAAATAGGTAAGAGCCTTCCATTAGATAATTACTGAAGTGATGAATATGTTTCAGCTGCAACAACTTATTTAACCCTAGCTGATGTAGTGAGGAGCTTCTCATTTCATAAACAACCGTGTTGGAAGACATATCCTGTGGTCATGGAAAGGATGTTAATCTGTCTCAGAAGGGTCAAATTATTGGCCTGCATCAAGCAAAGAAAACAGCTAAAGAGATTTCTGAAACTACTAAAATCAGGTTAAAAACCATCCAACACATTATTAAAACCTGAAGGATAGTGGTGAACCATCATCTTCAAGGAAGAAATGTGGTCAGAACAAACTCTTGGATGATCGTGATCAGAGACCTCTTCAACGTTTGGTGAAATCATATAATAAGAAATCAACAGTAGAACTCACGGCAATGTTTAATAGTGAAAGTAAGAGCATTTCAACACGCAAAATGCGAAGGGAGTGGATCAGGGAGCATGAGACATCATTTTCATATATGAATTGGCCTCCACAGAGTCCAGACCTCAGCCCCATTGAGAATCTTTGGGATGTTCTGGAGAAGACTTTGCAAGGCTCTCCCATCAACAATACAAGATCTTGGCAGAAAATGAATCCAACTCTGGACAGAAATAAATGCTGTGACATTGCAAAAGCTTATCGAAACGAGGCCACATTCTCAAAGCTAAAGGCAGTCCAACAAAATATTAGAGTGTCCGACTTTTTTTTGGACGGGCAGTGTAGTTAAATTAAGTGACAAATTAATATAGACACTGAAGAATTGTGGTGAATTTTAGTGACTTAATCATAAACAGATTGTCTCTGTGTGAAACGAGAATGTAAAAAATTTTCAGCCAGATGCATACTCATTTGCTCTTCTTTGTGACTCACAATAATATTCACGAAAAATGTGTCTAAGCATACCATTATAAATGAAGCATGGTGGTGTTGAAGAGATAACCCAGTCTATAAATGATATTCCTCAGATGTAAGGTAATGCTTGTTTGGTACAGGCTGCAGCAAAAAGTATCACAATGTTTATATTTGTTTTCAATAGAAAAGAAAAAAAAAACCTTTTACACCATAATCATGACTCCATCATAACCATAACCAGTCATTTTTAAAATGTACTATCTGTTAAAAAAAACAGAATGATTTTTTTTCTTTGCAAATAGCAAGAGGTGCGAAGCATGTTGAAATATAAGCTCTGCAGGCTCATGCTGTATATTTCCAGGGGCATGTCAATAGTTGCACAGCTTAAACTACATGGAACCTTATTCTCTAAAGACACAATTAACTAACTGCTTTGTATACATTATGTAAATAGTGGCTTTATTTATACAATGGTAGATTAATAGCTCACTTAGTGAAAAAAACGCAGAGGTTTATCTTTAAAAATGTGAAATCTAACATAGTAAGAAAAGGAGAATTTCTTTGTAATCAAATCTAAATACAATGCTTATTGAATCAAAATTGTAGTATAAAATGTAAGAAATCAACAAAATCTATCACAAATCTAACCTAATTTACAATGTATTAAGATGATTAAGTCTATCAATTTCTAGAAAACATATCTTCTTTTAATATTATGTCACAGTGGTCACTTGAACTTAGTCAGTTTAGGCAACATTTTGCATGTGAATGAGTTTTGTTTACAGAAGCTGTTCCCTCCTTCTTCATTTACTGCACACACCCCCCTATTCTCCCCAAAGCCAAAGCACACAAATACTGGAAACCACTAAAAAAAGGACACGTACAACCTACCACTGCCCTCATGCTTCAGATGTGGATCTCCCCTACGTTGTTGTTCCCAGATGATATATTTTTAGCAACCTCGCTGACCCCTCCCGTCATCCCTCTCACCCCTAGCTTTCGTCCTTGCAGCTCCAGGTCCAGGTTGACATAATTCTGGTGCATCTCGTCCCGGCTTTTAAAAGTTTTCTTTTCTGAAATTGGAGGTGTCACAGGGGTCACGGTGTAGTCCTGCTTCCTCGCCAGGCACTCTTTCACAGCTTTCACGCACAGATAGAGCAGCTCAACCACGCAGAGGATGAGGGAGACAACTGCTGTCACCAGCATGAACCAGATGATGACCGACTTCTCTGTGGGCCTGGATAGGAAGCAGTCCACCTTGTGAGGGCAGGGCGAGCGGGCACAGATGTAGCGACTCTCCAGGGTGAAACCGTAAAGAAAGTACTGGCCCACGATGAACAAAACTTCCAGCAAAATCTTGGCCACAAGTTGGATGACGTAACTACAAAGGAGTCGGCCACGGATGCTGATCGTGCCATTGCTTTTAGTGTACTTGGGAACTTTGTAGGTCTTTCTGAAGAACAGAGCAGCTTGGCCTTCCAACTCTGCATGCTTCCTCATCCTCTCCTTCAGCTTGGATTGGGAGAACAAGAAGGCTGAGTTAGACATTTTCCAGTTTTCAGAAAGAGACAAATTTAAAATTTAGATATACTGAAGCTGAAAATAACTGGATGAAAGAACCAACATGGATGCAACTTTAGTTTTGGCAGTGTGAATACGGATAAACAGCTGATAAGTTCATGAAGCTGTCGGAGTAGTTTCAGAATTTTTTTGTTGAAACATTTTTCCTTCCTGCTGTAATTCTACATGAGCAGGGAGTTTCTGCAGGGTCAAACAATCTTTCTGTAACTTTACTAAGACCCTGGTTCTTGCTGTTGAAACAATAACCCACTTTTCACTGCAGGAACTTGCAGTTTGTTTGAAGGTGGCTCAAACCTTCGAGTGTTCAAACCACAAGGACTGGCCCTGTAGAACATCTTTTAGGAACATTTTCAGGGGAGACAAAGCGGTGCTAAAAAGTTGCTTTGCATGTCTGAACACTGATTGGTTAAAGTCAGAGAGAACAACGAGTGCCCTCTGGATATACTTGTTGAATAGCAGCTTTCTTCTCCAACATCACCATCATCAACATAAAATTCACCTCATTGGCTAATATCACAAAACCTTCATTGTTCTATTTCATATATTCTCATAGACGTGAAATGACTGCTGTTGTTGTCGTGCACTCTGGGTTAACGCAGCACAATGCAAGCAGAGAGGCTGAAAAGCCTCAGCCCTGAGTTCCTGCAGTGGAAAGCCACCTAGAGGTAGAGGAACAAAGCCCCTCCAGATGTTCTTGGGAAAAGTTCCTGCAGTGCAACCACATCTCACCTCAATGTGGTTAGAACAAAAAAAAACCAAAACACTTTAAATATAACACACACAAAGACAGAGCAACATTAGCATTAGTTTGGTCTTGTGTTCCTGGGCGCCTAAAGAATGCTATTTTAATATTTTTCACTAGCATGTTGCTTATTTTCATACAGGCAGGTTTCAGGGTTTATCAGAATTTGTTTGCAGAGAATAGCTACCTAAAGGAATTGGTGAAAGTGGGTCACTTAGACTCAACTGTACAGTACATGTAGTCTAAAACCAAAATGGTGAGGTAAAAATAAGCAAAACCTAATTCTAACTGCAGAATTAGTGAACATTTTCAGGCAAACTACATTATTGGGACCAAGAGGATATTACAAAATGGTAATATGCACTTTGATCCTAAAAATTTAACAGGATGAGAAGCAACCTTGCTCTCGCTCCCTCTCTACAGGTGTGGCAACGATTGACAAACCAAGTATCGACTAGTCATGCTATCACGCTACGCCTACTGCTGCGACACACCTTCTTCTCAGTGTGGATCACATGAAGGACGTGACCGAGGTACAGCAGCTTTGGAGTCGCTATAGCGAGTATCTGAAGAACCCAAAAGCGTACGTGGGAGATGGGGAAGGCGAGGTCGTAGCAGACATTCTCACAGCCGGGCTGTTGAGTGTTGCAGACAAAGTCAGCCTGCTCATCTCCCCACACCTGGATGAGATCACAGGGGAAAAGATGAAGAGGAGGTTATACATAAAACTCAAAACTTCAAAAGTGCAATATTAATGATTTTTGCTGCCTTGTAACTTAAAGTTTGCACAAAAGTTAAGTGGCCCAGTGCTAGCAGTTCTGGCTTCTAAATGAGTTTTTCTCTAGAGGTAGACCGATATATCGGCTGGCCGATATTTTGGGCCGATATATGGACTTTTTTCAATATCGGCCATTGGCCGATATTTACAAATAAAAAGCCGATTTGTGATCAGGCACCCGTACGGGCAGCTGCGGCGACCGCTTTTCCCTTAGAAGGACCCCCAGCACTCAGAGAGCAGAGCATGAGCGGAGTGAGTGAGCCAGGCAACAGCAAGCCTAACCCTAACCACTTTCAGGTTACTTTTTAATTGTATTTTTTGTAAACTTTAAGTATTTTTTTATGTTATTGTACTTTTTCACTTTTTGTGTTCAATAAATGTTAGAGTTTTACTAGTGTATTTAATTTGTAATATATACATGTATATACTTTTAGTGTTTAAATTGCCTTTTGTAATCGATGTGCTTTAAAAAAAAAAAGGATATCGGCCTTAAAAATCGGCTTCTACAATCGGCTTTAGATATCGGCCATCGGCTGAAATTTTTAAAAAAAAATCGGTATCGGCATTGGCCTTTGAAAATCCCATATCGGTCGACCTCTATTTTTCTCACTAAATACTGGGAATTTAGTATGTTGTTAATACAGATGCCTGTTGATATATTTGCAGATTTAAACAATTATCATATTCAAACTTTCGATTGTTGCAGAGATTGAAATCTCAAGGAAATTCTCAATTAAAAGAATTTATGACTGATATAATCATCTTTCAGTCTGGCTTTAGATCAGGTCACCATAACAGCAGCTACCATAAGTTGGTACGAATGACATTATCCTTACTGCATTATCTAAAGTTGATTATGGATGTTAAGAAAACCTGCAGGTACCCCCTACAGGTATTTGGATACCTGGGTGGATGAAAGGCTCTCTTTTAGATTACATATTGGAGCTCTATAATAAAAACTGAAGGACAGGATCAGTTATTATGATCAAAATAGGGCCTGGCCATTTTAGCAGTTAGGACAATGCTTGTTCATCATCCATTTCTAAGTGTTTTAGACTATGGAGACATTATTTGTATGCATGCAGCTGTGCTCAATGTTCAATACACATCACTGTGTACTTCATGATCTAGTTTCCTGGCCCTCATTGAGCCTAAAGTGACAGCAGCACTGGCATATTTTCATTCGTACAGACTGCCCAGGACTCCTCTGAACTTGGGAGAACTAAGAATTATGCCCCTATGACACTAGCACACATATTTTTTTCTACATTCTGGATCCTCCTGAGCAACACAGGAATGTGTGTTTGAGTGAATAATGAGCAGACCCTCTCAGCACCGGTGTGCAGGACCATGATGCGGAAGACAAACAGCACAGTGAGCCAGACTTTCCCAATCACTGTGGAGTTGCTCTGCACTTTATCCAGCAGGCGGCTCAACAGCTGCCAATCACCCATTTTAGTCCTCAGTTATCCTGGTTTCTGTTTGGGGAGATGCAATGAAAATAAACCATAATGACATTCAGATAGATCCAATACAGTGGTCTGTAAAGGTATACCCACAATATTTGAGCTATATATACTATTATAGAGAACATTTTTAAATTAATTGTAGCCTGAGTTTATTCTTTTTATCACCAGATGGGTTATAATTTCTGAAGAAGAACCACAGGTGATTTGTCACTTGTGAAAGTCAGACTCCCTCACAAAGCCAAACTTTTATCATCCTTCACAGTCTTGTTACTTTGTAGATAGAAGTCACAGCTGCTGACTTCAAGGTTCCAAAACACCCTTATCTGCCAGATACCAAAACCTTCACCTTTATTAATACCAACTGTTGCAAATCTTTAATTAAAGAATGCCAGACATTGAACTCAGCGACTCATGCACAAATATAGATTGACCTGGCTGAATAGATAAGGCTGGTATCAATTTAGGTTTTAAATCAGTCAGAAAGTTTTATTATACAGAGTTCCATTTTTGTTCATTCTGCATTTGATACCTCCAATTGCAGTGCTTTGCTTGGACTTTTACATGACTTATATTTATTTAGTAGCTGCTAGAAAGTTAAATGTTGGTACTACTTTCCAATCCTTATTCACACACAGTCTTACTGTCTCAGCTTCTCTTAATTGCATTCATATATGTACAAATAGCACACGTATTAATCTTAATTTAGTGGTACAGACAAAACCTGACTTATGGCATAAATATATTCCAACATAAATATATATATTTTTGGTCAATTTACATAACTTAACAACTTACCAGCTGATGAAACTGAAGAAAATGATATAAGGTGAATAAAGACAGTGATGCCTGAAGATGTTGAAGAAAAAAGGAAGCAAAGAAGAAGCTCTCCTTGTTTTATTGTTCATTTGAGGACTTATCAGGAAGGACACCATCCTAACCACAACAACAGATGCCCTGTCCTGAATGTGAGTGGCTGGTAACAGCAAAAACTGTGCTGACGTTTAACCAATCATCATCTTTCCTCTTGTTTATTATTATATTTTGTTTCTGTGGCAGAAAGAAGATGGTCACCTATATTTCTTTTTTCTTATAGAGCTGTTGAGAAATAAAAGTGGAGAAGTTTGATGAGGGAGATAATGGTGTGACTGAACTGTGGCACAAAAGGATTACTGAACACCAAAACAGAAAAGTAAAAATTACAAAAAAAAAAAAATCTGCTCCAAACCAAATTATAATGATCACCTAAAGATTCATTTTGTAGCTGTTCTGGAGCTTTCTCAATATTTTCTGAACATCATGGCATTTAAGTATTTTCTTTAAGATGAAGTGCAAGTGATGGTATGTTCTTATTTCGTCTAGACATTGACCAACATGTTTTCTTTCAGGGTCATTAACAATCTAATCAGTAATCAAGGGAATGAATAACTGACATATAACATATATAAAATATATAAATGAAAATCTAAACTATAGAATAACCAAAAATACAATACTGAACTTCATTTAAATGCATTTGTTTATGTTTTACATCTGTTTCATTAAGAGAACATTTTAGCATTTATACTTCAGTGTTAATTGGCTAATAATTGTGAAGTGTAACCAATCAGATAGTGCTGTGGGCGGGACAGTGTTGAGAACAAAGTATTACTCCAGTTAATAATAATTATACTGATAACTGGAAAAGTGCAGAATGTCACAGACAGCTAATTTCATTAGATACAACCTCATCAAGACATTTTATGTTGATTTGCCTTTTCAGTTCTTTCTTTTAATTTGCATTGTTTTTTGCTGTATTGTCCTTGTTTGTTTTTATACTTCTTTATAATTCTACAGTTTCTATTTTCACTGTATGTAATGGATCGATAAATATGTTTCTTTTTACACACTTTTTGTCAAATTCAGCAAATATCTTGTCATAGTCTGTTAGATGTCTGTTCTGTGTGTGCTGGGAAAAAAAAAAAAAAAACATGTAAAATTCATAAACAGCCTGGCTCTGTAAATGAGAAATAAATGAACTGACTTGGACTGAACCACACAACACAGTTCCAGTATGTCCTGTGCACATGTCTGTTGGTGTACAGGACAGGGTGAAAGGGAAGGTGAGGGGAGATGAGGGGAGCAGTGGCAATGGGAGTGAGAAACTGTGAATTGGGCACATGCTATCTAAATATGTTAATTATCTAAATATGCTAAATAATTAAATATGAATCTGTCTTCAGCATTGCAGGCTGGGCCTCTAATTTCCTTTGAGTGAAAACATCTCCTGGTATTTCTGGTTAAAAAACTAAATCATGTGACATACTTAAGGCACATCTCCTGTCAGGTTTTACCTAATGCCTCTGAAAAAATGTTGCCTTGTCAAAGCAATGCTAGGCACAGCATATGTGGATGTTTTTTAGTTAGTTTTTATTTCATACATTTACAAAATAAAAAAAACAACAACAATTCAATACAATACAAAAACAAAAGTTTCCAAATTCTGAATATAGGAGCAGAAAGAAGAATAAACTTATGCAATGTGCCCCTTAAAAACAATCAGTTTACAATGAGCATTAAAAATAAACTGACTATAAAGTCTGAGAGGCCTGCACAGCCACTCTCACTCATACAAGTTTCATCTCATAACTTGCTACCTGTCGCCACTTCTTAGTGTGTATATCACCCAGCAAAGTGATGGTTGAGGTGGAATTTACCAACCTTCTCTGATTTATATGGTAATGGCCTTTACATTGTCAGTTTATAGTACTTCATTTCTTTGTATTTTAATAATATGCAGTTTTTAAATACATTTTTAAATCTTGATTTAGATTCTTTTGAATCCTTGTTTAGACTGTTGCATAAATTGACCCCTTTCACAGAAATGAGCAGCATTCTATTTATTTGGTCCTAGATCTTGGTTTTATGAAGATCTCTGTTCCTTTTAAGTTATACTTACTTTCTCTTTTTGCAAATCTGTTCTTGACATTGATTGGTAGAGTTTCTTTATGAGCTTTATACATAATTTTAAGAATACTATAACCTAATATGTCGTAAAAAGAGACTTTAAAAAAAAAGATGGATCAGAAATCGAAAATGTCGGCTACACCGACACAGCACAAACAAAAATTGTAAAGCTTGGGGAAAATATGGGTATCTCCAATTAAAACAGCAACCAAAATTAAAAAATTCAAGGCGTCAGTGGAATCCATCTCGCTTTTTGGATCCAATCACTAACAAAGACACTCTCAAAAAGAATTGATGGGATTTATACCAGAATGTTACGGATGGTACAAAACATCTCCAGGAAATCACACCTCACCAATAAGTCATTATATGGCTCACATCCATGCTTGGCAACCATCATTTGGCAACGTAGACTAGCTCTTGCTGGACATGTGGTGGCTGTTATGGAAACTTGATACTATCAGAAGGACTGGCAGGCCTAGCACAACATTAAGGAAGACGCTAGAAGAAGACAGTGGTCTGGCAGGCAAAGAACTTCTGACTGCAATATTGGACAGAGGGAGCTGAAGGAAGACCTTTATTCATGCCACCTATTCTGTCGGATGCAATTGACTTGATTTGACTTGATGTTGTGAAATTTCAACAATTTTAACTGAAGGAACAATGGGTTTGTTGGATCTCTGTATTTTTTTCAACTGATTATTCTTGTGGCTATTTTCTGTAAAATGAAAATTGACTGGATGTTTGTCTTACAGGCATTTCCCCAAACTTCAGCACAGTAGGTCAGATATATATATATTTTTTTTACACCTGCTGAAGACAATATTCACAGATCCTGCAGTGTAATGTTTAAATCACAACAAAGCGGCCAGATTTTGTCTTGTGTTTATGGCAAACTGCACCTCACGTGTGCTGATAGTGTCTGACCTGGCTCATCTGAGGGGTCACAAATTCAACTCTGGCTTCCTGCAGTGTCTGTTCATAGATGTCAATGATTTACACCCTCCTGAGGAGAAAAACAAAGTGTGCCTGGCCTTCATCATATAGATCAGAGTCAAAGTATCACATCATTTGCTGAAACTAAATGAGCTTCAATCAGAGATAGGACAGTTTACCTCAGCCAGTAGGATAAGATACATAGATGATGTACAGTAGTGCTTTAAAGTTTACAAACCCTTTAGAATTTTATACAGTTCTGCATAAATATGACCTAAAACATAAGTAGATTTTCATGCAAATCCTTAAAGTAGGTAAAAACAACCTAATTAAATAACTCAACTAAAAAATTCTGATCTAATCTCTAATCAGTCCTGCACATGAGCTTGGAGGAATTTTAATCCATTGCTCCATATAGAACAGCTTCAACTCAGGGAACTTGATGGGTTTTCACACGTGCACTGCTCACTTCAGGTCCTTCTACAGCATTTCTGTTTGGTTTAAGGTCAGGACTTTGACTTGCTCATTCCAAAACATTAACTTTGTTCTTCTTTAACTCATCTCTGGTAAAACAATTTGTGTGCTCAGTGTCACAGTCTTGCCATGTGACCCACTTTATCTTGAGATTCACTTATCAGACAGATGCCTTGACAGTTTCCTTTCAATTTGCTTGGTATTGAAGCAAAAATGTTGCAGAAACTAGCCTCATATGGGAGCTCCATAAAAATATGGACCAAAATTTAGAGAAATTTGCCTCATATGCAGCTGCACTGAACAATGTAGATAAAGATATAGGCTGCAACACACCTAATGGTAGAAACTACACTTCTACATATTTTAATCAGTCTCTTTATGAAAGTCGTAAACTCTGATTTCTTTGACCTCCAGTTCTCAAAACAAAGAAATACATGGTAGAACCGATAATAACTATGCACAAACTTTTATTAACTAATACTACCAACAAATAATGAACAACAACAGACAGTGGATAAATGAATTAATAAATGCAGATAAACAAAGTAATTAACTGTAATCATCACTGCAAGCAGTTGGTAGAAAGGTGATGAAAGGTGAAAGGTGATCAGGTTTGCGTTGCAAAAATGTGCCGAAAGAAAAACAGTAAGAGTCAAAGCTCATAGTTATGAAGAAAATATTCGCACTGTTGTAGTATCAAAGTTAACTTAATAAGTCAAACTTTAAGTAAAACATAGAACAACAAAGCTCAAGTTTAAAGTTATTTGTTCCTTTAAGCTATCATAAAAGAACCCAGTTTTAAATCTTTGTTTCAATTAAGTCATCATGAATTTCTCTGAATTTGAGCTCTCTTCTTCAATTTTCAAGCCCGGTTCTATTCTTAAGCCCAAGTTACATTTTTCTAAGCGAGGCTGCATTCCAGTGACTTTCCTCCATATAGAACGTTTTGGAACCAAATTCAAATCAGCATCTAACCAGTCAAGGGTGTGTTCCTACCAAGGGGTGGTGTTAAGCTTCACTGTCCAGGAGAGGTCAGAGGCCAAATACCTTTAAAACTTACTCTAAGTTCATTTCTTAAGTGACATCAAACACAATATGTTTATCTCATGTGGTTCCTGAGAAAATAATAAAAGGTGTAAACATAAGAATAAACTTACAAATTGTAGACTTTTGGCTACATGAAAATAAACTTGTAACAGCTAAACATAAAAGCACATACATTCAATTATAAGAAGAATAAAACTAAAGAAATGTATATGCTTAGAGTAAAAGTCTCTCTGTGCCTTTAGGCTGTGGTCTGTGACAGAGAGAAGTTGGGTGTTTGTGCCTCATGTGTTTCTCCACAAACATTTCAGATTTGATGTGTTCTTCTTGAATACTGGTCCTCATCAGCCTGGTATCAGAGACTGAGTCCAGATCGTCACTACGGTGATGATACATTTCCTTGAAGTTCTGATTTATAAACTGTTCAATTCATTCCTGCATACCAAGCCTGTGTGTTATTTAGGGAGATGAGGTCAGAATGCCAACCCACTTCTGCAGAGGTGTGGTTTTCCTCACAGTTGACACTTTATGACCCTTATCAGATTCTAGTCGAGGTAGGAGGCATCTTCTTGTCTCCAAGAGTGCCATGAGTGGTCCTTTATTAACAAACATCTGATCAGCGGATGTTCCATTTGGAAGTGAATTTTCGGTTAGCTGTCTTCTGAAATGATGGGTTACCAAATTTCCAGCTTTGAGAAAGGGTCTTTGGATCTTGGTGGGTCCCTCAGGAATGTTCAGCTCCTCAGTCCGCTACAGTATTAATCGGAATTAATTGTTCAGTCAATGAAGTCATCTTGGCCCAGACACAGCAATACAAGTGCAAAAGGATGATACCACCACCACGTTTCACTGATGGGATAAATTTCTAATGCTGGAGTGCAGTAGTGAAGTGTTTTCCTTTCTCCAAAGGTTAGATTATCATCTGATTAGTCTATAAACTATTTTCTAATATCATTTTGGCTTGTCCACATGATCTTTAGCAAACTGCAGACAGGCAGTCAGCCTCTCTGAGTGAGGCATCACACATCTCGCTCTTAGAATGACCTCTGTTGGTCACTGCACAGTCTGACTGTGGGTTTAGAGATGGTTTTGTAACCTTTTCTAGCTTGATGACCACCAGTGACTTTGTCTCTGAGATCCCAAGAAATCCCCTTTCTTCAGATTTTGATAGATCCCTTTTATATAATACATAACAATACAGTGCACCCTCTCACAGTTGATTGTTATCTCACTGATTAAAACACCTGCTCTAATTTCAAAATGAAATATTTTTTGCCCCATTTATTTGTGTACTCTCTTCATCTACTTTCATTATTTGTGTAAAAATATGGCAATGTTTTAGGTCATGTTTATGAAGAAATATAGAATTTTCTAAAGAGTTCATAAACTTTCAAGCCCCACTGTAATTTATTAAAAAAACAGGACAGTAATGTGGGAATGGTAGATGAGTTTTATTTGCTTAATTGTGTGATATGATAACACAAACAGTATATGTAATCTTTTTATATATTGTACTGTGTATTTGAGTAATCATCTAACAGTATACCTCAAACTGTTCAAATTTTACACACAACTATTAATGTAGAGCAAAATACACATATACTAAAGGTCTCACTTGAGGAGATGCTTGAATATCATACTGATCACACCACATTCACCTAAAGCGTTCACTCGTCATTCACCTTTACACATTTATTTGCCTGTAAACACTCTTTGTTTTAGAATGTAAAATACCTCACTGGCACTATGTGAACCCCATATTTGATAAAACCAGCAAACCAAATCAGCTCAAGACAAAACCGCAGTGCAAGAATACAATCAGATCTATAGTTTTTCTTTCAGAGTACGTGTTAAAAAGGTGTCTCTTTCATCTTCATGTCATGTCTCTTATTTGGAGCATTGCATTTCTCTTACTGTTGCATAATATAGCTCTTTTGTATATGATCAGTCTGTACCTTTAATTGGTGTAATTTTTTTGGGCAAATGTCACTTGCTGTGTGGCAGAGTGGGTGTAGTTAAAGCTGGTAAAAGCAGTACAACCTGAACATAAACTGTGTGTTTGTTCACTATGAACATCATCCTTTTGTTTTAGAATCAGATCACACAGAATAAAGGTTATTAGCAGATAAAAAAAACCCCACTGTGTGTCAAAATATAATTCCTAAGGTCAGACTGAAGAGTTTGTTGCTTTTTACTCATCTGATTTGATTTAGTTTATCTTTATGGCCTCAGACTGCTGTATTATTGCTTGCTTCTGTCTTTTTGATGTCATATTGAAGGTGAGGCTTTTGATCTCACCTGTGCTTCTACACTGTTTTGACTCATGAAAGTTTTGCTGTGAAACTTTTTTTTTTAACAGATAAAAAATATAATAGTTATACATTCAGTTTCATTGCAAATGGACCAGTATCTCATGGTTCATGTTGTCCGCCCACAAAATTGAAATGAGTTACTATCACAGTGTTAATATTGTATAAGGGCTTGTGGTATGCAGTGCCGAGACACGAAATGAGATCAAATAATTCTGCTTCAGTAGTAATTAACAAGTTCATAATACCTACTCAAACTCATGTCTAGCCACCATCAAGCTATATATTACCAGGTTGTCTTTGCATTCATTTGCTGCTTCAAGGAAACTTCTTGGTAGGTTGAAGGCTCCCTAGAAATTGATAACAAACTAACAGTAGGAATCTCTTAACTGCCAACCACAATAGAGCATGAGAGCTGAACAAATTTACACTAATTGGCAGAAGAAAAGCCAAAACTCAACATGACTCCTGTAACAAGAAGATCTATCAACTGGGTTAAGTTCTTAGCTTGAACTGATGAAAACACTTGCTCCTAGAACCCAAATCCACTCTGGGATACAGTGCAGGAGTCCATACTGTGAAGAAAAAAGAGCAGAGAGAAACAGAAATTTATTTTATGTTTCAGACTTATGTTTTTAGAAAAGGTATCAGAGATGAGGCAACTGTGAGAAATATACAATTCCCCTGATAGGTAAAAAAATCATCTTTTTGTCACAAACTTTGTGTGAACAAATCAATCACAAACTGACAGTATGACTTAATTTGCGCTGACCTGCAGGGTATGAGGCCAGTAGCCGGTGGTCCTATTAGAGACGCCCAGAGTGGAGATAGCGTGGTGAGCATAAACCTCTGGCTTTGGTACAAACCAGCCTTCGCTTGTTGATGGTGATGAGGATGACGATGGTTGTCGCCTGTTTGAGGCTATCTGAAGTGGCACATACACATAAGGAGAGTGAGTTCACCTATGTTCAATTATTAATAAGCTTTAGTTACTGATTAGAGTCCATTTGACACAATAGGATAGAATGCAATGTGTTTTGCAAATGATAAACAACAGCAGTGTAAAGCACAAAAGCAGAGTTAAAAATAAAGTGTGCGACAATTAAACTCTTTGGTCAAACTGTTCAGAAATGTTGCATGTTATGCCAACAGAAGCAACAATACATGAACGTTATAAGGATATATATTTTTTAGTATTTTGTTGGCCTTTGAGGCTTTATTATATAAGACAGTGTAGAGAGACAGGAAAGAGGGGAGAAGAATGGAGGTTGGACCTGAAGCAAAGGGCCATGGGCTGGATTCGAATCCATGACCACTGCGTCAGGGACTATAACCCCTGTTTATGGGTCGCCCACTCAACCAGTTGAGCTACCAGGACGCACAAAATTGGCCAAATTTCTATTAAAATTGGCAACTAGCCAACTGAAAAAAGTCAACAAATTTAGAATCTGACCAAGTTTTGCTGCCAGCTTTCAGCACTTTCTAGTACCAAAGTAGGAACTGAGGTCAAATATGGAGCACTTATTGTTAAGGGCCACAGCAGGTTATTACCTGGAAAGGGATCAGGCTCTGAATGAAGATTCCTTTGCCGCTGTACTCAAGGTGAAGAGCTCTTGAGAAATGATCCAGGTATCCCTGAAATGTCAGAGGAAAGGTTATTATTGTCAGGATGAAACAACGTGTGTGTGAGTTGTTTTGTGAGTATGTTAGCTTAGAAACATGATCTACAAACTAGAGGTAGACCGATATATCGGCTGGCCGACATTTTGGGCCGATATATGGACTTTTTTCAATATCGGCCATCGGCCGATATTTACAAATAAAAAGCCGATTTGTGATCAGGCACCCGTACGGGCAGCTGCTGCGACCGCTTTTCCCTTAGAAGGACCCCCGGCACTCAGAGAGCGGAGCATGAGCGGAGTGAGTGAGCCAGGCAACAACAAGCCTAACCCTAACCACTTTCAGGTTACTTTTTAATTGTATTTTTTGTAAACTTTAAGTATTTTTGTTATGTTATTGTACTTTTTCACTTTTTGTGTTCAATAAATGTTAGAGTTCTACTAGTGTATTTAATTTGTAATATATACATGTATATACTTTTAGTGTTTAAATTGCCTTTTGTAATCGATGTGCTTTAAAAAAAAAAAAGGATATCGGCCTTAAAAATCGGCTTCTACAATCGGCTTTAGATATCGGCCATCGGCTGAAATTTTTTTAAAAAAAATCGGTATCGGCATTGGCCTTTGAAAATCCCATATCGGTCGACCTCTACTACAAACTCCAGCTGAATTTCACTTTGAAAAGTAAAGTGCTTTGAGGAGGCAGTAGCATTAATAGATCTTTTTAAAATCGATATGAGCCATCAGTGGGCTCTTCAACCAATAACAGAACATCAGCGGTGAAAAAGGTCTATAGAAGCTATAGATGTGTGTCTTGGTGTGTGCCCAAGCTTGCAGATTTTAGCGGGGTTTTGTCTCACAGTGTAGGCGGTGAGTGTCACTCTTCCAGGCAGGGGTCTGCAGCAGGCACCCGATGATATATTGACCACAGCGCCTCTACTGCGCTCCACCATCCCCGGCAGGACCAAACGGGTCATCAGAGTAGCAACTGCAATGTTCCTATTCACCAAATCCAACAGGCCCTGCTCAGGCATTTCAATCAGGCTCTGGGGTGAAGCAAAAGACTCATCCACACAGTTCACCAGGAAGCCGATATCTCTGCCCCTCATGGCCTCTTTGATGGGCTTGCTGGCTGCTTGGTCCAGTGAGAAGTCGGCTAAGACAAGAACAGTTTCCACTCCGTAGCTTTGGGAGAGAAATGCAGCAGTGTCTCTAACAGAGGTTTGGTTCTGAGTGACAAAGATGATGCTTATACCCTGTCTGGCCAGCTCCTCTGCATACGCTTTGGCTACTGGCTCTGTTGCACCTGACAGGACAGAGAACAATATTAGTCATTTAAAGTGACATCAGAAAGGACAAAATACTGATAGTTTCTGCACAGTAACATCACTATGGCCTTAAACGATTAAACAAAGTTTCATTTTTATGTTGAAACAGTAATCTGATGAGCAGAGCTACAGCTAATAATTGATCAGTTGTCAACTATTAAATTATTTGCAAATTGTTTTTGATAATTCTTGAAGCCTTCAAAGCACTTTTCTAAAACTGTACCATTTTAAGGTAGGTTTAACCCAATCAGTGTTAATTGTCGTTGTCTTTGTTTTTCTACATTGTCTTCTATACATCTGTAATGTGGAATTTTTGTGTCTTTTATTTTTTTCTTTTATGTGTGGAACATCAGATGGAAATTAGCCTTGTGCTAAATGTGGCATATTTACTGCAACCTTGTGGAAACTATTATGAGATTGTATGTTCATTAATATGCACTGTCCCGTCCAAATAAATAAATAAAATAAAAAGCAATTTTCAAGTTAAAATAAGTTTAAATTCTCTGGCTTCAGATTTTAAAATCTGTAGTAAACAGTTAACTGAATATCTTTGGGTTGTGGACAAAACAAGACATTTGAAGACATTGTCTTGGGCTTTAGGAAACATACGTAGTTTGACATGTTTCACCATTTCATAGCCCAAACAACTAATTGATTAATGGAGAAAATAATCAACAGATATATCAACAATGAAGATAATAGTGTCCTGCAACCCTATTAATTAGTAATGAAACTGACCCATATTAATTACTCATCTGCCTACAAAATGACACAACATTCTCTAGTTCCAGCTTCTTAATTTTTAGAATTTGCTATTTTTCCCCTCTTTTTGAGACTTTTATAGAGTTGAAACAATTAATCAATTGAAAGTAATAGAAACATTTAATCAATTATTGCAATTGTTGCTGATTATAGCAACAATTACATATTATATTATATTATACTCTATATTATAAAGCACATTATGCTGACCACTCTCTGGTTACAGCTTGTTAAATGTGGGAATTTGCTGCTTGTCTGTGCTTTATATCTGTGTGAATCAAATATCTTTGAGTTTTTGGGCTGTTGGTTTAACAGTACCAGCAATCTGAAAACATCAGCAAGGGCAGTGAAATTGTTAAGGACATTCTGCACTGTTTACTAATAGAATTTCAATACGCAATATTTTTATTTTTTTTACTTCTATATACAGTTTTGTTTTTCACTTCACTTCTCTTCTGCACGTAATTATAGCAGTTACATTTTGGGCAACACTTTGCATATATTCTGGCAACACTATCCTTCTTACTGGTTTTCTCATCAATCTCACAGACAGACATCAGGAATCACGATGTATTTCTGCTGTGATAACCTGCTTCTTACCATAAATGACAGCCCAGTCACCATATCTTTGGCTCAGCTTCTTACATGGGATGATTCTCGGGAGAAAATGCACCCTGACCAACGTATAGCAGTTCCTCAGCAGGACTGCTGTCCTGTGGGCCGTGTACAGAGCCCCGACCAAGGCCAGAGCCTCAAAGTAAGAGCTGCACGACCGAGAAATTTCTCTGTACAGAAGAGGGAAGCTGTCAACTGCCGCCATAGCCAACACTGTTAATGCTGATGCTAACTTGCTAGCTGAAGCGTATTCAGTAGATATAACGTTGTGGTTTTAAATGCAACGTTAATTAGCGAGTCAAAAGTAGCGAATAAAACATGTCCCCGTTCCTACGTAGTAAATTACTTGTAAAAATGTGACATTTGACAGGTTTAAGCGGACAAGGATGTCTCTTCTACAACACCCGGACCAAGGACCAAAACATTGGATCACGTGACGCTGCACGTCATCGGTGCTGCATTCAAATCCACCAGAAAATCCGCTATAAATTAGCCTTCTCAAAAGTGTAATATAGAGATATTGACAGCTGTCAATTTGTACTTATGGTGCAATAAACAGATGAAGAAATATCAACTGGTTTTCCACTGCTACCTTTATTCTTGTCACATTCATTTTAGTTATCCTCATTATCGACATCATAGATGTGAAACCCACATTTCCGATAAATATGAAGCCACCGTGTAGTTCCTTTGGACGTCCCACAATGCACCGCAGTTATCTTTACGTTTCCATAGAGACACAACTGTCGTTGGCCAGGGCTCTCACA
Organism: Amphiprion ocellaris; assembly: GCF_022539595.1. Lineage (NCBI taxonomy): Eukaryota > Metazoa > Chordata > Actinopteri > Pomacentridae > Amphiprion > Amphiprion ocellaris. Next base: position 14,806,986 of record NC_072777.1, on the reverse strand, counting down.
ATGCTACCTGGATGAACAGCTTTTGCTAGTACAAAAACAAGGTGACCGAGTCATAATGTACTGCACACGATACCTTTTTAGTGCGGTTAGTTGGTGTGTGAGACGTAGAGACCTTTGTTTTCCGTTCAGTTGTGGTTTCAGCTAAATTTGACCAGCTTTGCCTTCAGCTAGCTATGTTTCAGGGATGGCAGCATCACGCTAACCAGAGAAAACACACATTCAGCGGTGATGGCACCAGAGTAAGACTACTTGAGTGTATAGTAGGAACAAAGTATTTCCTGCATTTAGATATTTATTTGGGGAACGACTGTGTGGACTGTTTTCGTTGTTCAAAACGCCTGTTTTGCCAGAGTGTGTGCCTGTTATTACACCTGTTGGCGATTGACACTTACACTGACTGAGTGACCCTGTAAAATGCAGAACCGTAACTATTTTACTCTCCGTGATAAAAAGAGAGCCCTATGTACTAAATGAAAAGAGCGTGTGTGAACTCCCTTTTCTGTAATGGTGGGACTTTAACTGCAGTTATGCAACTAGCTTTTTTTTTGCCTTTATCTAAGGGCAATGTTGGGTGTTTTACCTATTTCTAATGTAGCACACTTAAGCAATCACTTTGCAAGTTGGTGCTTATAAGATACTGGGGAAGAAATGACACTGTGATATTTAGTCTTTTTGTATCATGTGTTGTGATATGAAAGTGCATGGGAATCTTCTCCAGATTACTTATTTGGAAGGAATTACTCATTCTGTAGCAGCTGGGGTGATTTTGTAGGGGAGAGCATCTGCATTGAATGTAAAAAGATATATTTTTAAAAGTCAATTGAAACCTTCTATATGGTATAACATTGGTAAAGGCTTTCAAAATTGTTCTAGCTTTTAATTGCATTCACATCTGACTTTGCACTCATCATACACAGCTTTGTGGTGCTGATATAAATGGTCAAATAAAATCATTTGTGTTTCCTCATGTTGTGGCAACAACTGCAAGACGCTGGCAACAGAGTGCCTGTTTCACTTTTTACTGACTTGCAATTCTTTATATATGTGTATATTTTCATATATATTGTCCTTTAAAAAATTTACAGCTTAGCAGCGTTTTATGTTAGGCACCAAAGCACCACATTGTATCCCTTGTATGTGAAAACCTGCAAGACAGTAACCCTGATTATGATTTGGATTTTGGTTAACATCATCTTCTCTGTTGCAGAAATATTTCCATGCAATATTCCATATATTTTGCAGCAAAATCTTACTTTCAGTGTTTCTCACCTGTTACTTGCTCATTTTACTGTCCACAAGTGGAGCTTGCTTGTCAACAAACTGTGTCTTGTGAATATATTTAAAAACTCAATATATTGTGTTTCTATATCATACTATACAATATTTCTTGCACGGTAAGTTTTTAATATATAAAAAAAACACTTTAAAACATCCCTTCTTAACTGAACTGAAGTTATTTGTTATTTGTAGTTGTTAAGTGTGCGTAATTTATATTCTACCTGAACTGCACAGGGACATGACTCCTCGTCTTCTTACATTTGTGTAATTAAAGTCTAGGAAACTATTCAAAATATTCTTTGCTGTTTCCTTTACCAACAGCAGAGATGTCTCAGTTATCAGCAGAAGATGAGGTGGAGTTACAGTCCCTCCTCAAGCAGCTTCTGCAAAGTATCAATGACAAAATTGCTGGTGCGCCGTCTACTGAATGTGCTGAAGAGATCCTACTTCATCTGGAGGAGACTGACAAGAACTTCCACAAGTAAGGCCACAATCAAACAGTAAGGCATCAATGTTAGATGTCCGCTTTTAAAGAAATTTAGACTTCCTTCTGTCTCGATAGGTATGTGTTCTCTGTGTTATTCAAATACATATATACAGTAGGTGTGATTTAGTTATGCTCTCTATTCAGTTATGAGTTTGTGAAGTACCTGCGTCAGTATGTGGAGAACTCACTGGGGACTGTGGTGGAAGAGGAGACAAAGAGCTTATGCAGAGGAGATGGGCAACATGCAATCGGTTCAGGACATGACACCCTGATTCACGCTGTGACTCGAAGGACCAGAGACTCAGCTGAGTGAGTGCAGCTTGGAATACAATCTGAGTTTTATTTTCTCCAGATCTTCATTTTACATATAAATGCCATTTTTGATTATGCTGATCATGTTCCAAACCTCCTTCCTTGTAACATTAATCCAAGTGCACTGGGAAGGTGGAGAACTCCAACTCCTTACTGGAAAAATATAACTGAGTTAGAATTCAAAATACAAAACTGTAGGGTTTCTTAGCTGTTTCTGAAGTAGTTCCATGTACAGCTTATGTAATCGGTAGCTAACTAATACCACCCAGTGTCATTAACTTACCTTAACCCAAGGGTGTCATACTCATTTTAGTTCAGTGGCCACATACAGCTGAAGCTGATCTCAAATGGGCTGAAACAGTAAAATCACAGCATAATAACCTACAAATAACAACAACTCTAAATTTCTCCCACTGTTTTAGTGCAAAAAGTCCATTCTGAAAATGTTCACGTTTAAGGAACTATCTTTTTTACCAAACCTTATGAACAAACTGAAATTTCTGAAGAAAAATAATGTCAGTTTCAACAATATTAATTCTCAGTTTATCATTTACACATTACAACTTGCAGATCACAGTGTATCTACAAAGACACAAACAGTTTAGTCACAGGTATCTGGAATTGGAAAATATTGTATTTTACTTGATGATCAAAACAACATGTCAAGGTCTAGAATTATTTTAAATTTATAATTTTTTCAGTTTACAATTTGCAGTTGATGTCTTCTCTGTAATTTTTACACTTTGCAAATTTGTCCCGTGCTTCAGATTGGATGCTCTGGTGGGCCGATTTGGCCCATGGGCCATATGTTTGACACCCCTGCCTTAACCTGTTGATTGGGGGACATTTTTTGTACTGGGAAATAAAATCTAATTCATATGTACAGAATGTGTTTCTCTTTTCATCCATGTTGGAAAACCACAATGGCACCAATCAAAACAACAAAGTGCGAGTTTCCCCTCTTTCAGCCATAAAACTTTTATTTTAGTAGGATATATGATCCTTGGGGTAATAATAAATAAAGAAAAAAACTCTTGCAAGGCTGGTTCTGAATCATACACTTCCACAAAAGATAAAACAGACCAACTTTTTTGGAATGGATTTAGCTGAATGATTCTGAAAGTTATATCAGTCATACACAGATGTACTTTCTCTCTGTGTAACAGGTATCAGCAGATGATGCAGACATTGAAAAACACCATGATCATGGTTGTGGAGTCTTTAATCAACAAAATTGAGGAGGACCAGCTGAGGAAGGAGGAGATGCACCGGGAGAAGCAGCACAGTCAGTCCAACAGCCAGTGCACTGATAACTGCTCTGACAGCGACTCCTCCTTCAACCAGGTCAGACAGACAGCATTTGCAATCTCAGGGCAATAAATGGTCACAATTTATTTATTCATCACCCTTTAAAAATAGTCGATGACTCGTGAAGTGCCAAGATCGAATCTTAGTTCTCGGGATGCATTGGTTGTAAAAGTTTATTCCTCTCCACAGAAGAGTGAATGTAGGTCACAGCTAATGGTAGATTCCTGCAGCGACCTCTGAAAATGCCACTGTCCTGCTATTAAGTATTAAGAGCTATTTTTGAATTCGGGTTATGCTGGATCATAATTATTTTAGTTTTCTGTCCTCTTTTCTTTTCAGAGTTATGCATTCATCAGACAAGAGCAGCTGCAAGTTTTGGCTGAAAAACTTGAGTCCAGCAAGCCCAAAGAGGTAGAAAGAGCAACTTGAATATAGACATTCTGATGTGTTCATTTCTGCTTTATTTGTGCTTTTGTCAGTACACTGGAGGATTTTGTGCCATGGATTAGTGGTTGCCAACCAGGGGGCAAGTCCCATACAAAGGGTTGCAAGATAAATCTGAGGGGCTGTGAGATGAATAACAGGACAGGAAGAAGAAATTATGTTTCTGGTATCTTTTCTTAGTCTTACAGTTAGAATGAATTGCTTTTTCATTTGACTCATTTATTTAATGGGCATTGTGTTCATGTTAGCCCATTTGTGTTGGGAACAGGGATGGTAATTCAGTTTTATTTTTAACCTGTTTAGCCAGTTTTGAGGGAGTCATCCACCCCAAGGTGATACAGATGCTGTGCTTGTTAAGGGCAGTTACTGTAAAATTTTTGAGAATCAAAACATGTAGATTATAGTTTGATCATTTCTTTTCAGTGAATGCACAACTGTGAAATTTTCATTTATGCTTAGGATTTTTCTGATGCTGTTTTTCATGGATCCAGCTTGTAGCCAGGTAGCTATAAAATAAGAAATTGTCCCCATTTTGAACCCTGTCTACAACTGGTCCAATCAGCCATCAGTGGGTACAACATTACACCTATATGAATGACTGAACAAATCAGAAATGTGGGCAGTGTTTTGGGTTTCGGAGGGCTGAAACCAGGCCAAATAGGCATACAAACAATGAGGGTTTGCAAGTGGGCATTGCTTTATTTAAAGAGGTCACCAGGTACATGAGTTATGAACCACTGCATCAGATGTGACTGTGATTACCAGTGTAGTCCAGGTGACTGATATGAGTGTGTGTAGGTGCGTTGGGAGGCCCTGCAGGCCCTCTGCTGTGCGCCTCCATCCGATGTGCTGAGCTGTGAGAGCTGGAGCAGCCTGCGCAGAAACCTCTGTGCGGCTCTGACTGAACCAGACCCCGACCTCAGCGTGAGTCCAGAGCATCTGCTCAATGCAGTAGCAATCGATGTCCCATTAAATAACAGTTTATTAATTTCCAAATGAATCAAAAACAATAATGACTTCAATTAACAAGTTTTGGTTTTGAAATTGAAGATAAGTGCAAAACACTTGATTCCACATGCAAACATGCTACACCTGCTTAATCTTGTTTAGCTTCTTCTCATCATCTTCACATTTGAAATGTGGGTATAATTGCTTGATTATCTATGGTCATGTGTGTATTCTGTCAAATCATGCCTCTCTGCCTTGCCTCAACAGGAGAATGTACTGCAGTTCTTTGCTAAAAGCTTCTCGTCCTCTCCACTGAATGTGACACGAGAGATCTACACCAGCTTGGGTAGGCTACTCTGAGTGGAACCTTCTGAGTATTGATGAATGCGCAGCACTTTCATATCTGAACTGAATGATGACATGAAGAAAACCGTCTTTCCCTCTTACTGCTGCTGCAGACACAGTAGCTTTATATTGAGAGGTTTTAAAGATAGCCACCTCTCAACTTCCTCTTCTATCATAACACAGTAGAGGCAAATCCACAGATCTGTACGGTTGAAATCACAAATTTTTTTATTATACCAAATTAGTAATTCATCGGCCTCAATATGGACTAGTTTTACAATTGAAGTTTGGATTTTTTTTATTGTTAAGGAATTGTTAAATCAAAAATATGTGTACTGCATTGTGCGCTATGTATAGAAAGAGCATTATGTAAATTAGTATTGACATTATTTTGCATATATTGCATGATTTGTAATATTTGATCTTTTGATGAGCAGCGACAAGTGTGGACTCAAGCTTTCTGTCTCAGAAGTTGAGCTTTCCAAGTGGCTCAGCTGTTCTCGACATCAACAGACCTGAGATCAGTCGGCTTCTCAAACAGGTACGGCATCTTAGTTCTTAGAACTTCTTAAGTGTATCACAAAAAAATTGGCAGTTTCTTTCATCCCTTCTCTCTCTGTCTTGTCCTAGATTCGATTGATGAATGACTTTCAAAAGGAGGTGACTAACTTTTGGATCCGTCATCCAGAGAAGTGAGTTGCTATTCCCTTTATTAAGTCAGTATTGTCACTGCAGTCATCAGCCATTATTACTGATTCACATTTGACGAAATCTGTTGTAAAAAAAATGCTAAATAACCAGTAACATATTCTGCAATTAAGTTTAAAGCTATGTGACGTTTGGTTTGCGTCTGTAGTAACCCATTCTATTATTTTGAGTTTCCTACATTTATCCCAGTAATGTATAGAACAATATTACAGGCTGTGAATGTGTTTTACTCCTCTTCATTTTACCCTGCTTTAGATATATGGAGGAAGTTATAGAGAGCACGTTCTTCCTGTTATCCTTCCATCATGAACATGGCTCAGCAGGAACAGAGAAAGCCCTGGAACCAATTCACTTACTGGCCTTACTGGATGTTAAAGCTACCTGGTTTAAAAAATGGATGGTGTGTATGACAACTAAAGACATACACTACCAATCAAAAGTTTGGGGTCATTTAGAAATGACCTTATTTTTGAAAGATTTTTTTTTCCATTGAAGATAACATCAAATGAATAAGAAATACAGTCTAGACATTGTTAATGTGCTAAATGACTATTCTAGCAGATTTTTAATGGGATATCTACATAGGGGTAAAGAGGAACATTTCCAGCAACCATCACTCCTGTGTTCTAATGCTACATTGTGTTAGCTAGTCATGTTGAAAGGCTAATTGATGATTAGAAAACCCTTGTTGCAATTGTGTTAGCATATGAATAAAAGTGTGAGTTTTCATGGAAAACATGAAATTGTCTGGGTGACCCCAAACTTTTGAACAGTAGTGTATAAACTATTGTGTTTATTGCTTATTTAAGTGCTTATACTCATCTGTCTTGTTCACATTGCATTTATCCCATGTATTCTATTTATTTCCTAATGGACCATCTCTCAGCATGGCTACTACAGCAGGACTGTTGTTCTCAGACTCCTGGAGAGAAAATACAAGTCTTTGGTGAGTGATTCACTCAATAATCAGTATCTCTCACTAACCTCTTTGTACTTCTGACAAGTCTGACACAAGAGAAAACCAGCCAAGCAGATGAAGCTCAAAATAATTTTTCAAAAGGGAATAAAACCTAAGTATTGTGTGTGTTTGAAAGACAAAACTTTGCATGAACAAGAGGAAATTAGGGAACTGTAACAAACTCAGCTATGCTTACTTGCCCACTGAATTACAAGAATACAAATTCAGTTACTCACTGAAGCAGATGATGACCTCTTTCTGGATGAAAATGTTTCCCTTTTGGCACTTTCATTGGACCTCAGAGAGAATCTGAATTTGCCGTCCTGGTTCTGATCTTTACCCAGATATGCATTTGGAATAAAAACACATGTTGAAAAGGGAAAAGATTCTCCAGAAGGCCAGCTGCACTTAACTGCTGCCTGCTTTTAATATCTTATTCATGCCCACCTACTGGATTTGTGGAATTGTTGTAATTCACACAACCAAACAGTGCAGGCCAATGTGCTGGTCTTTGTAACAAAGGGGCAAAGGGTTGAGTGCCACTTTGACATTTAGGAATTGACTGTTTAATCCTAAACCTCTCTCTCAACTCTTACTCTGACTTTAGAGGGGATTACTGTGGAATCACCCTGAAAGTTTCTCTAAAGGAACTGTCAATAACTCTCTAAAAACTGTAAGCCTAAACTACTCTTGCATTGCAGTGCATTAGAATTCCCTAAAGTGCACAGATTTAGATTAAAAAGAGTGGTTCTAGTCTTAAAACTCTTGATTAAGAGATTCAATAAGAGGTTGCATTGCAATTCTGACTGAGTTCTTCTGTAAGCTTCTTGCTTTTGGCCTGTTCATAACAGCATACAAATTTGGCTCTGCACATTTGTCTCTTGTCATTTCATTTAACTAATCAAACATTTCCTGCTTGATGTATTGTTTTAATCTATATTTTACAGGTTGTAGCAGCTCTTCAGCAGTGTATCCATTACATTGAATCCTGTGAACATTTCACAAATGAGGTAACTGATCCCCAGTCAGAGGAGCAGCAGAACTCTGGTAAGTAAAACACTCCATAAACTCATGATTTCTTCATCAGCCTTGTGTGCTCTCTCAGGCATTTTCAAATCTTCTCTCCATCCCCCTGTGTGGCAAGCACCAGCACATTTGCTGTAATGCTGATTTAATGTATGCTGTGAAACAAACCAAAAAATAATACTCTCAGACTGAACTACTATGAAAGCCTAATGAGAAAGTAATGCTTCATTTGAAGCCTTTGGGTGTTAAATGTATTTGTACCTAGACTTTGCCATCATGTCTTCAGCTTCTTTAATGCACACATTCTGTTCCTGCTGTCATTAAAACAGAGGAGTGCAGAGAAAAACATTAAAAGGAAAAAAAGAAAAGACAAAGCAGACTAAAAACTGTTGAGAAAAAGGAATGACAGAAGATGGCTAAATGAGCACTTGATGAAAAACATGACAAAATAAATGATTAAACTGAAAGAAAAGCAGACAAGACAGAAGCTTGTTTATGTATGTATTATAGGAAAGATCTCAAAGCCTCTGTTGTTGAAAATTTGGCACAGAATGTGCAGGACTAAAGGCATACAGTACATACAAAAACAAGATTTACATTGGGATTTGGTGAGCCATTCCCATTTTTGGATTTCTTCCCAACATTGTGTATACACACAAGAGACCATATTGGAGCGTATTGTTAGCCTGTTGTCATGTGGTACTTGTTTCTTGAGATTTAGACCACATTTTCCATAAATTCTTCCTCTTCTTCTCAGAGTTTCTCAGTTTGTTTACAGCAATTAATCACGCTTAAAATTAACATTGTAATTATAGATTAACAGGAACATGGTACACCTCCAGTCTCACAGCTAAGTGTGAAAATTCAATAAATCACAGCAAATGCAGTGGGAGATGGTAGATGGGGTATAAGTGAATGCCGTGTCAGTGTGTTATCTCCTGTAAGCCAGCTGCCTCCTCAAGACTGAACATTGTGACCTTGTCTTGGATGAGTGGCGATATGCTGACTCCCCCGCCACTGATATACTCCTCATAAAAGAAATGGAGTTTTCCGAGCTGTGCCACTTTTTGATTTTCGCCACCCCTGAGATGCTGCAAGGTTGCCACATTATTTCACTTGTCAGTCTCATTCTAATTGAGCAGCCTTAGATATGAAATGTCTGAAAACCGTCTGTCTACCATATTGGCATGACATTTAGTGTGCTTTTATAAGTGCTTTGAAAGAAAGACACAGACTTTCCTCTGTTTTTCCCTCAGCTTTTCTCCTTCTACCACATGTAAACATATTGATAATAATGCAGTGCTGGAAAGATAAATATTTGAAATGATGAAAACTGGAATCATGATTGCAGCTCATTTTTAGACTATCCTTTTTCACTCAGACTTTCTGCTAATGTTTTAGGTTCAGTGCAGAGGAGTGTTTATTCGGGAAAGGAGCTTGAATATTCCTTCTTTGTCCACTCTCTGTGTGTCCTTGGGAAACTTATCATCTACACCAATGGAAGAAAGCTGTTTCCCATCAAAATGAGGAAGCACAAAGGTGGGATCTTGTACATAGTTCTCTGTCATAGTGTGTGGATTTTCATCTTATTATACATGCAGAATACAACAAAAGTGAGTGTGCAGAATGGCTTAAATGTCAAATTATTCTAAATTGTAAAACCTTGTAGTAACTGCAATACGTCTAAGATGAAAAGCAGGTTATCTGTTCCTATTATGATATTATATTAAAAATACAGGCATAGAAATGCAATGCAACAAAAATTGGTACACCTTTCATTACTGAGAGTCTAATCTTTTATTTCGTCAATACTTTACACGTCCATCATTATTGATAGCAGAATCAATCCTCCTCAGTATGCAGGATGCCACATTTCTGGGGAGATGTTTTGCTATTCTTCAGAGACTAACTTTTTCAGCTTCTTTTTACTGGATAGGTTGTGTTGCTCTACCTTTTTCTTTAAAATACCCCAAAGGTCTTCTTTTGGATTCAAGTCAGACCAATCTTAGCCTGGTCATACGTTACACTTTTTTTTTTCTTCTAATGAGACGTTTGTGAAATTTTCAGAGCGTGCTTTGGATCATTATGATGTTGGGGTATTTCTCTACTACCAAACCTCTGCAGACTGAGAGTAATCTTGTCAGTCAGTGCTTTGGTATATCCACAGAACTTTCATTTTACGCTCATGCAGCTGCGTATCAGCAGACCTCCACTCTTCACTTTTGGGACTGTGCAGTCACGCAAGACCTTATTCGAGTCCAACAAGTTTACCTTCCTCTCATCTAACCAAAGATTTTGCTTCCAAAATTCCCCAAGCTTCTATTTAACTTCTTAAGACCTGAGCTTTGGTTGGGCTTGCATTTTAGATTTCTTCCAGGTAATTGGGATAAAGAGTAACCAATAAATATAATAATTGCATAATATCTAATATCTGATTATTATGTTTATTATTAGTAGTATTATTATAGTTTTTTTTAACAATAAGCTCTTTCTGGAAAAAAAAGAAAAAGATGTCCAGATATGGGGACACCAGGTCCTAGGAGGTTAAAATGATTTTAATTGGTGACAGATCTTTCTGTGTCCTTTTCCATATGATAGAAGTCTCACAATCATTTTTTAAAAATTCCTCTGGCTATTTTCTCTTTCTTTTTATGCAGTTAGGCGAACTGGAAATCACAGGTGTTCTCAGTTTTGAAATGTGTTGGGTAATCACTTTTGTTGCAATGAAAAAAATTGTAAAAATTCTATTGTTAAGCTTTGAAAAAATGAAATTATTGAGATGTGGTAACAATTTTGAATCACTTGACATGAAAGGGATATCACACACTGGTGTACTCACTTCTGTTGTGTATTGTAGCTTTTGCACTAAAGCTGGGGTGTCAAACATATGACCCGCAGGCCAAAATTGGCCTGCTAGAGGGTCCAGGATTACTACACAGATGTGGAAATCAATGTAAATTTAAAGTAATCTCTAGATATTGACAAGTTGTTTTGATAAAAAAAAAAGTCAAAAATAAAGTAAAATATTGTGTTGTTCATTTCCAGATACACCTGTGACTAAATGTTTTGTACCTTTGCAGACACACTGTAATCTGTAAGTTGTAATACACAGATGATAAACTGAGGCGTAGTATTGTTGAAATGTAACCTATTTTTCTAAAAAAAAATTCAGTTTGTTCATTATGTTTTGCAAAAAGATAGTTCATTAAATGTGAACATCTTCAAAATTGTACTTTTTGCACTTGAACAAAGAAAAAGATTTGGAGTTATCATTATTTATAGGTTGTTATGCTGTGATTTTACTGGTCCACCCCACTAGAGATTAAATTGAGCTACATGTGGCCCCTGAAATAAAATGAGTTTGACACCCCTGCACTAAAGGATATATGCTTGACTGTAGCTGTTGTGTCAAGACTTTGGATACTTTATATTCCCTTGCTGCAGAACCTGCAGAAACTCACCTGTGTTTAAAGACTAGTAGTTAAAGGGATACAAGACAGTTTATTGGCCTGCTGATTGCCATCTTCCCTAGTGATATTACAGCAAAATAAACCCACCTATCTTTGCATTGCATAATATGTCTGATCAGCATTCACGTGGTATCCCTCCCTCCATTGTCACTGGGGAGTGATTTTGTCCCCTCCAACCCCTCTTAATCACAGATAAAGTTACATAATAGCGCAAATGGTACGAAGGCAGACGATGAAAACAGACTCAGTGTCTGATATCCCTGCACTAAACTGTAATTGATTTACCTATTAATTACCCTCTTGCCTAATCAGTCTTATGTAATGAAGTCACAGCAATTAGAATATTTTATTCATCATAAAGTCCTCACTTTGGGTGGAGTCCGTTTGATGATTAACTTGTGGTCTTTCCACACCTTGAGGTACACATCTGGACCACCCATATGTGTCATAGTGTGTCACCTGCTGAAGTTTGGACTGCAGTTTTAAACTAACCACACCAGTTAATTGTTTAGATTTTCTGCTATTTGACTTTTTTTGTTTGATTCTAGACTTTGTTTCATTATCTTAATTTTGCCACTTCCATAGTTGATTTTTGCCATTCTACATCTAATCTATTATTGGGCATTTATTAGAGTATTTTCTATTTTTTGCATTCAATGTGAAAAGGTTGAAGTTTGTTTCTTTCTTTTCTACTTGTTCTATACTCCTGCCTTCAGCTCTTTAGCCATGTGGTTCTTAAGTCATTAAAAATTATGTGCAATACCGTTCAAAAGTTTGGGGTCATCCAGATAATTTCATGTTTCCCATGAAAATGCACACTTTTATCCATGGCTAACATAATTGCACAAGGGTTTTCTAATCATCAGTTAGCCTTTCAACATCATTAGCTAACACAATATAGCATTAGAACACAGGAGTGATGGTTGCTGGAAATGGACCCATATACCTCTGTGTAGATATTCCTTTAAAAACTAGCCATTTCCAGCTAGAATAGTTATTTACCACATTAACATTGTCTAAATGGTATTTCTGATTAATTTTACCTTCATTGAAAACAATGTTTTTCTTTCAAAACCAAGGACATTTCTGTGACCCCAAACTTTTGAACAGTAGTGCCTGTAATTCATAACAGGCTCTGGATATGTAACATCCATAAACATCAAAGCTACTGAATATGATGTAACATGGCCTATATGTAATCTGTTGATTATTTCTCATATGCATCAAGTAATCAGTCAGAAAATAGACAACAATGTCTATTCCTCAGAGCATTCAGAAATGTGTTTAATGTGATTGATTTGTCAGATCAAAGCAGACATTTCAATAGATAATGATGTAAATCTTCAACACATCTCACTTGAACTAGAAATTGTTTGGCATTTTTCCTTGATAAGTTAGGCAACAGTAAAAGCACATATTGAGGCATTTATGAAAATATCAGGCAATTTCGAAGCACAGCGGATACTTTAAGCCATTCTGCACATAGAATCTGAAGCAAACTGGATGGTCTTCATCTCCAGTGTTATCAAAACTCCTGACATACACTATTTCAGACGGATCAACTACATTTCATGTCCCCACCTAGACACATAGTCACCACACTGATTCACTCATTTATTATGTCTGTGTTTCAGATCCAGTCAGCCTGACAGACCTGGTTGTCATCCTTATTAAGATCATGTATCGGCACCCCCAGCCTCTGCACAGTGATACCTCTCACACAGGTGGGGCTCATATACTCACAGACATAAAAACTAAGTCAATGAGTTACAGCTTCCTCCTGGCCAAGTCTGGAGTCATGTGTTGAGAGAACATAGTGACCCTCCTTATGAGTTGTAACAGCATTGCTCAGACCATATCTTTTATCTCTTAACCTTGTACTGAGTCATGTAGTACTATGGTTGTCTCCTGGAATACTTTATGGCCCTATTCATTCTCAGGAATTACAGCAGCAACTTAGCTGCCAGGGATCAGTAATGGTCCTCACCTTGACTTTGTCACAGGATCATCTCCTTTGGCTTCTGACTGATATAATATTTTATGCGCATACATCATGATACTGCAGGAAGCAATAAGTAGATCTGCCATAAATGTGTGGGTGAGAGAGTTGACTGGAAGATAAGCTATTAGATTTTAAAGCTCCATAAGGCAATGTTCCCACACAAATACAAAACAATTGGGTAAAAAGTCTCCAGTTTCCCAGTGTTTACCTGCACTGATAGAATCATTTTAATGTTTACACCCCCTGAACCTGAAGATACATTGTTTAATTTTGAAAGAAACTTTAAAAGCAGAGAGTCATCAGAATTTTTAAATAAACTGATAATAATGATAATAACTTTTAACTTTCTGATGGTCCTTGAACCACTCATCTGTGATGCACTGTTCTAACTGGAAAATGAATCAAATCTAAGCTTAAAAATAGATATTTCATCAGAATCGCTTATTTCTACGTCTCACTCAAAAATTTGCCAAAATACTGTGTTTGCACTCCAGATCCTATAAAAACAAAAAATCCATAGGATTCTGTGCAGCTGTGAACCCATTATTGACTCAAGTGTGATCAACAGTCACAAAAATTCAGCTGCTTTTTGGCTGAAATGGGCTGATCTGCAGGCTGTGTTTATACAGAGCAGATAGGAGAAAGAACTGATAACACCTGTGGGCACTTGGGAAAATGTTAGACATGATGATTCTAGAGTCTTTTCACTTTTTGTACAAGAAATTATCAAAATAACTTTTGTATTGTTCTTTTTCTTCTCTTATGGCATGATAACTTTGTTACTATATGCAGAGAGTTTTCCCTCTGTTTAGCTATGGTTGTGTTGTATCCATAGTGGTTTCCATCCTGTACTGCAGTGGAAAATGAGCCCACAGGCAAATGAACTGCTTAGATTGACTCCAGATACATTTTTATGGTCCTCACATATACTTGTAGAAATGTGTGTTCTTCATATTTAGATAAATCAAAAATACATCAATTGAAGTCTAAAAATGCCTATCTCTAAATTGTGTAGAAGTGTAAATCACAATGTACACTACCAGTAAAAAGTTTGGGGTCACTTAGAAATGTCCTTATTTTTAAAAGAAAAAAATTTTTTTCAATAAAGATAACGTTAAATTAATCAGAAATACAGTCTAGACATTGTTAATGTGGTAAATGACTATTCCAGCTGGAAACGGATGATTTTTAATGGAATATCTACATACAGAGGCCTATTTCGAGCAGCCATCACTCCTGTGTTCTAATGGTACATTGTGTTAGCTAATGGTGTTGAAAGGCTAATTGATGATTAAAAAACCCTTGTCCAATTATGTTAGCACATGAATAAAAGTGTGAGTTCTCATGGAAAACATGAAATTGCCTGTGTGTGACCTGAGTGACCCCAAACTTTTGAATGGTAGTGTACATTTTCACACCACAAACCTGAAGTATTGGAAATGAATCTGAAATGCACACGTCTAACCTGGAAACCCACAAGGATTTGTATAATATTGACAGATGGGTAACAAGTAAGACTGTGTGTTCACTGTCACTCTGAAGTGTATGAATATTATTAAGCATATACGCGTGCATGTAGCCCAGCTATCTAAAATATACAACAATAAATGAGTGTTAATTTAGTTGGAAAGGTTTCTGATCTGCTGTTTGTATGTTCAGACTCCCTGTCGCCCAGCAGTCTGGTGATGGAGGTGCTGTGGATGCTATGTGAACGGACAGAGTGTGCTGCAGAGTGTCTCTACCAGACTCCTGTCATAGAGATGCTGCTGGCTCCGGTTATAGCTCTGCTCAATGGACAGCAGGTCACACACACACACACACACACACACACACACACACACACACACACACACCCATGGAAAATTTTTAATTGGGACTTTCTACAGTTAGTAAACAACCTGATTTTTTTTCAATTTTGCAAAACCATTCTAACAAAACAACAATGGCAAAGGAAATGTCTTCATTTTGATATTTTAGAACAAGAAAAAGTAGGTCATATTGCAGTGAACTGCTATATATCGCTGGCACGTGTATGAGGAGTTTCCGTTGATAACTTCACAGAAGTAGCTGTAAAGTACTACTAGTAGTAAATTTTTATTCAGAAGCTTTTATGATTTAAATCCTGAGGAAGACACATTTGTTTTTTACTTCCTCATGGTCAGATCGCTCACCGGCTAGGTTGAGCTCAGTGCTTCCTTGTGCGGAGCGTCAAGGTCAGACCCTTGATGCCAAACATTAATAATCTACTTTCTCGACATTTACATACTAATCGATTCCACAGGAGTTGGATGAGTGAATTCCTTCCCCAGCTTGTAGCTTAATTTTAAACCTCAGTACTGAATGCACATTGAACATATTAAACATTTGTCTCATCTGTGTGGAGCCACAGTCTTATGCCATCTAAAGCATTACTCCAAACTAAGCTTCTAGTTTCCAATGCATTATCTGTATTACTGAAGTGTCTTCACAATTTTGTTAGGACACACATAACTCTTAATTTGTCTCAGCAGGAGGGTAGGGATTTCAAAAAACTAACTGTAAAGGCATTTCTTCTGAAATACAAGTATAAATGCTTTCTCTCAATTCTATCACTGTCAAAGCTAACAAGTTTATTTCAGTTTTCAGTATGTGTTCAGGCTCCACTTGTTTCTGAAGCTGCTCTGTAATTTTGTCTGTTTATTCTCTATGCTTTGCAGTCCCAATTAAAGTCTCCTGCAGCAACACTGACTCTCATTGCTGACGTTCTGGCTCGCATCGCAAACACTGACAGAGGATTAGCTCTCTTCTTATATGAGAAGAATCTCGTTCTAGCCCACAGTGAGAGGTGAGACACTGTGATTAAAGTGTGATTAAACACACAGTGGCATTTTGTCTTTTTGATAGTAATGAATAAATTACATTTTCCTGACTTAGCTGGGAGACTTTAACATAGAGTTAAATTTGCATAACAAATCCTCCTGATTCTGCAAAGAGAGTAGATTAGACCAGAGGATGCTAGTAGTTTGTGAGTCACTGGGATTATATCTTATCTCAAATGTCATTATGGCAAGAGGTCTTAAAATAAAGTATCTTTTAATTATTTTTTCTGGCCTCAAATTAGTTTTATAATCTGTTTCCTGACCTTTAGTGGTCTTTAATATGGTTCAATCTGCCAAACAGATGTGAGTGTATTCTGCTTCAAGAAATGTTAATAATACATACAATTCAAATTCAGGAAACTTCACTGACAGGAGTAAAGGTTTGTGCTATGGACAAACCAAGGAGAAAATACATCATGACTCCCTTAACATAGACGTCAAAAGTCACAGATCGGGATCAGGACTAAATCCGTTTTTACAGTGCAGATTGCAGTTTTTCTCAGCTCAACAACCCTAAGCACAAATGTTTCTCACACGAAAATCTTATATCGTGGATGTTGTATCTGTTGTCAGCATCTTTGTCTGTTTTCTCTCCTCTGCAGAACCTTTGCTGCTCATGTTATTGTGCAGTTCACCCTGAGGCTGCTGGATAAGGGGCTACCATCACTAAGTGAATCAGATGTGTCCCATACATTATGTGGAGCCTTTATCTTTGTGTGTCGGCAGATATACAACACCTGTGAGGGTCTGCAGGTTCTCCGACCCTACGGGCTGCACAAAGCTGTAGCGGCTGCATGGAAACAGGTACATGCACTGCATTTATGGGTTTAATTTTCACCTGGACACATTCCTGGCATTCATTTATAGAGACATTTTTAATATTTAAACTTACTACAATAGAGTTTACCTTCATTAAGAAACAGTCTGGAAAAATACCTCAATAGCTTTTAGATTAAAGATGTCTCTGTTGAGTATTAAGTTTTTTACCTTGTTAACATGCCCATATGGTGTTTTTATACGCTTAAAGACACTTTATGAGTGCGAAATGAGCTGTGACAGCCTCAAAAACACAGATTCAGACTTAACTAATCCTGCCAAATTGCATGGTGGGCTTTCTTAATCATGATTCTTCTGCAGAATCAGTTTGCAGTTTGAAGATGTATGACTGAATTATATTAGTGTGTAGTGTAGAGTAGTTTTACAGTGTTTGAGCCAAATTGTAGATGAGCTGGTGTTCTCCAGCTACTGCAAGTGGTGGAGATGTGTGTCGAGAAACATTCAAACACTTCAAAAGCAGTGTGGAAGAATTATTTTTATGGAAAAACTTCAAAATATGTAATTTTGAAAAACACGATTTATTACACAGGAAATTTTTTACTTTAGTTTCACTAAGTTCACCACAGAATGTCACACTCTGCCCTGAAAGAAATTTGCTGACTCAAAGCTGCAGTAGGCCTAAATCTAGAAACAGCAAAAAAAAACTAAACTAAACAAAAACAAACAAGCAAACAAAAGACATACAAACAATACATGCCTTGCTCACTGCAAGCTCTTTCCTCTTTCTTCCTCTGTCTGTTCTAAAGCCCTTCCACCAGATGAACACATAATTAAAAACACAAAAACAGTCAAGCTAAAAATCAACATTCATTTGTGACGTCACCTGGGATTTGAACTCCACCTTCCCTACAACCTCTAATTGGCTAAACTCTCACAGGCTTTGATGTTTTAAAGCCTGAACACTGAGCCAAGAAGAGACGCCTGATTCTAGTTTCCTCTCAGTCCACTTAATTTACACAGTGGTGAAAGGTTAGTATGCAATTTTTGGCCTGCCATGCACTGCCTACCCCACTTTATAACAATCTCTTTGGGTAACAAAAATAACTAACATACATTACCAGTCAAAAATTTGGACACACCTTCTCATTTAATGGTTTTTCTTTATTATCATGACTATTTACTTTGTAGAGTAAATGAAGGCATCGATATGTAGTAGACACAAAAGTGTGAAATAAGTCAAAGCATGTTTTTTATTTTAGATTCTTCAAAATAGCCACCCTTTACTTTGATTACTGCTTTGCACACTCTTGGCATTCTCTCAGTGAACTTCATGAGGTAGTCCCCTGAAATGGTTTTCACTTCACAGGTGTGCCTTGTCAAGGTTAATTTGTGGATTTCTTGTCTTATTAATGGGGTTGGGACCATCAGTTGTGTTGTGCAGAAGTCAGGTTGGTACACAGTTGACAGCCCTATCTGACAACTGTTAGAATCCATATTATGGCAAGAACCTGGCCTCCACAGACACCTGAGCTAAACCCATTCGAGATGGTTTGGGATGAAATGGACCACAGAGTGAAGGCGGAAGGGCCAACAAGTGCTCAGCATCTCTGGGAACTCCTTCAAGACTGTTGGAAAACCATTTCAGGTGACGACCTCAAGAAGCTCATCGAGAGAATGCCAAGAATGTGCAAAGCATTAATCAAAGCAAAGCGGTTGGCATGTTTTGACTTTTTTCACACGTTTTTGTTCACTACATAATTCCATATGTGTTCATTCATAGTTTTGATGCCTTCAGTGAGAATCTACAATGTAAGTAGTCATGAAAGTAAAGGAAAACTATTGAATGAGAAGGTGCGTCCAAACTTTTGACTGGTAGTGCACATTAAAAAAGAAATGTGAAGTTAATTAATTGAGTTTAGCCTTTCTGAAATTCTCTTTATGTCTGTGGAAACTGTTACAGAAATTCGACCACCAGAAGACATGATAGTTACAGAGACGCTTAAAAATACAAAGGTCCATGACAACGTCATCAGCTATAAGGAATTAAAAAACAGCAAAAGACACACTTGTCATATGACCCACATTTGTTTATCAGAGCTGTACTAAAAGCTATGACAAATCTCTAGGAATGGCAAGTCCACAGTGACAGAATCCTGTACCTCTGTCCTCATGTGACAGCTCATATTCACCAGAAAGGTGTGACACATCACTGATGATTGCACACTCTTTCCTCATTACTCACCACTCACAACGTATCATACTGTGTTGTTGTTGACCCACAGATTTGCTTGACATATTAATAGTGAGTTTGTTCTCATTATTTAAATAGAGTGACAGATAACAAGCAAGGAGGCACAAAGTTAGAATATTCTAACAAATGAACAGTGAAAATGAACCTCTGTATGTCTGTACACTTCAAATGTTGAAACTTTCACTTGAATTATCCTCAGTTATCTCTTGTAAATGACAACAGTGTTTAAATCTGCTGACAGCTTTTAATTAGTTGCTGTTCTTATACATTTACATTAATTTACAACGTCAGGTCTCCATTAATGGCTACTGTGTGTTCATGCTTCCTCAGCAAATGTAACATTAAAAGCATAAAATGATTTAGCCTTACATTTATTTGTTCATTCATATTCATGAACACATTAGAGAACAATTTCACCTCATAATTCTGGTGCTGCTGAATGAAATTAGATGTTCATTACAGGAAGATTTTCTAAATACAAGAACTAAGAGTCCTTCCTTGAGAATGCTGCCTCACTAACCCAGTCATCAAAACATTGTAAAGGATGGTAGCTTAGCTTTATATATGGATCTTTTTCCACAGGATCTAAAGAAAGGGTATCCATTTCTAGTGATCAGTTCCACTGGTTTGAATATTCCTGTCATGGTTCATTTGCTTGATGAATGCAGTGTCTCATTATTTACTCACTGCAGCAACAAAAGCAGCACCATCTCTTGCAAATGGGGGAATTAACTAACTATTATAATCTGCTTCATTTAGGTTTTGGAACACTGCTTCTGTCACAACAAAGCATTACATTCAGAGTTAGAATACCTTTAGTGATACAGTATGTACTTGAGAGAAAATCTGACGATGAAACATGCAGTCAGATGTTGAACTTAAAACAGCTGCAGAGGAATCATCTAGAAGACTTGTAGTAGCACTGCTTCTGTGATGATCCTAATGTCTTAGTGGTAGATTTTCTTCAATCTAGCAAGCAGTCCCACCTCTAAACATATCTCCTTTGTTATCCAAAACATTCGTGTCAGAAATTAACTTGTTTTAGACATTGTTGCAACAGTCTGCACCATTTGTCCCCTCTCACTTCCTTTTGACTTTATCTGGTCTATGTTAAATATTAATAATCTGCCTGCAAGTACTGTGACACAATGTAATGTGTGATGTCTCAAAGCCACGTCCACATCTAAACTTTGTGGGAGGTATCTTAAGGATTTGAATTTGAATTTGTTCATGGGGAATAAATGACTAACGGCTTCTTTTATCAGATCAGTAGTTTTACTACCACACTCTTAATTATTTCACTGTTGTTTTTCTTTTTTTATTTCAGGGTGTCTCAGGTGAGAAAGAGTCATTAAGCTAAACAGAGTCTGTTTGTAATCCAACAAAACAGAGTACAAAAAGCAGTACAAAAAATTACACTAAAGAAGCAGCGGGGTTAAACACTTTATGAAATCTAAATACAACAGCAAGTGTCAAAAAAGAAAGTGTTCCAAAAATGTCTTTATTCATTTTGAAATAATAGAAAAATAAGCTCTGTTTAATTCACTTACTTTATCAGACTCATGGTATGAATATATTAGTGAACACTTCTGGTTTAAATCATCAAATGTTCCACATACACTCACATGTGTTATATGGAGTTCTAAAAATGTGTGTCTTGGCTTTTTTGTCTTTGTTTTTAGACTAGTTCTTTGTCAGAAAGGGTTCCAACGCCAGTACCTGGAGCCAGTGCTGGAACATCTACCCAAGAGCTGCAGCACATGTGAGACTACACACTCAAACTAACATAATCTGTGGGTGATTAGTCAGCTCAACATGGACATATAAAGACATAGATTTGTGTTTTTTCATCCCATATTTGTGCAGAGAGACAGAACTTTGATCATTATTTGGACTTGTTTCAATGTGCAGTTTGCAGCCTCCAACAGAAGGCTTGTTTCCTAGTTAAATATGAATGAAAAGTTATAAACAAGCTCAGTGTCTTTTTGAATATTTGCATGTACCAGAGGAGATATTTTTAAGTGAATGCAAACAACGAATAAAATGAGTTCTTGCACCATTGAAGGTGCCCCGTGACTGCTATTGTAAACAACTCAATTACAAGCAAGAACAGGCCTTTGTATCTGTTACAAGTACTACAAATATGTGCAGCAGATTCAAGACGTTGACCTGAATTAGGCTTCAGAAGAAGTGCAGTTGATGATTACCACAAGATCATAAACCACCATTGATCTCCCTCTGATGCTGGCGCTTTGAATGACTGAACAGTGCAGCGCTTGGGATGGAAAACAAGAATGATCAGGCAAACACATTTACACTTTACTATCACTAAGCTGTGTCTTATTTCATTTTGTTCAGTTATTTCAGAAACCAGGAGGTCAAAATTTTTCCTGTTTCAGTTTCCACCAGTTCAAAACAGAGTATTCCAGTCTAGTTGCATACAAATCCTACAACACAGTGGTTTAACATGGTAAAGATATGGATTTTTGTTGAAGGTGTATTTTTCTCATCTACTACTATCTTTCCATGACTGACATGTGACAGATTAGCTCAGTTTGTCCAAATGAACTTGTAATAGTAAATACAGTGGTGCAAAAAAGTTTTCGGACACCCCATGCATTTGTGAAATATTGCATTAAGAATCACTCCTAAGCCTTCAAGTGCAATTTCTTTTAGTACAGTCACAGCCAAAATACAAAACAAATCCTAAAAAACCATTAATAACTTAAAATTGATCATCCAAGGGTTTCTTCAGCAAGAAATAGCCGCATCCTGATCTGCATGTGCAGTGATAACCACCTAATGCCATCACAGGAGCTTCAGCAGCAGTGGTCAAACCAAGCTGGTGTCCAGTGTTCCACCCGCACTGTACGTGACCGACTTTTAGATCATGACTTATGGTCTTGCAAGGCTGTCAAGAAGCCTCTGATCAATGAGAGACAGAGGTTAGCCCGGTGTCGTCGGACCCAAGCGCACAAGTACTGGATAGCCAGGAACTGGAAGAAGATTCTATGGTCAGATGAGGCCAATTTCCAGCTTTATCTTCCTCCTGCTAATGTGAGGGTATGCAGAAGACCAGGCAAAGCATTATCTCCAGCATGTACAGTACCTACTTTCAAGCATGGTGGAGGCAGTATCATGGTTTGGGGATGCATGAAGGCTGCTGGTGTTGGTCATCTCACTCTCTGTGATGGCACATTGAACTCAAGTATTGTGCCATTCTCCAAACCCATGTGCTCCGTTTTGTACGTGCACTGTTCCATCAAGGTCAAAACTGGATGTTTCAACAAGATAATGCCCCTTGAACATATCCAGGGTCAGTAGAACTTGGCTGCAGGAGCACAGTATCCAGGTCTTAGAGTGGCCATTTCAATTGTCGGACATGAGCCCCATTAAAAATCTGGGATGGATTATCAAAAGGTCTGTTTCAAAGCGTAAACCAAAGAATTTAGAAGAATTAAAAGCAGTAATTCAAGAAGAATGGGACAAGATTACCTCTCAACAGTGTGAAAGGCTTGTAGGGAACATTCCAGCCAGGATTAGGGGTCTACTAAATATTAATTTGATGATGTGATGGTTTCTTTATTTTTTATTCAGTTTTGAACACATTCTCTGTTATTTGTTGACTTTGATATCGACAATGTTGAGAACTGACATATTGAAACTGTCAAGAATTTAGTTTTGTTAGTTTTTCTTGTAAACAATAAACAAAGAAATTTTTTTTTATTTGTTTGTGTCTGCCTAACGCAGCCACACCTTTTGAAAAACAAAAAGATTTTTTCACAAATATTTCATGACCATATTTGAGATTGTGTAAAATTGTAAGGGTGTCCAAAAACTTTTTTCCACTACTGTATATAAATCTCCACACAGAAAATTTCACATCAAAGCTCGAGTGTAATGCCTGTGTGCCTTCCACATTATATTTCTCTATGCAAAAATCTTTTCCCTGACTCTGATAAAGATATTATAAACTGGTATTACTGGCAAACCTCAAGCCACAGTATTCAGAAAAACAAAAGTTTAATTTATTCAGAAAAACTTCATTGCCAAGAGGGGCACTGGCATGAAAACTTGGCTCGTGCAGCTTTGATATCAAGTTCTTATTTATCCAGATACAAAGAACCAGACTGTTCTAATACGAAAGGCATCACTGTATTTAGTAACGACTGGGTTATAGTGCACATTTTTAGACAGTCTTTCCAGGGAGACAGTCTTGATAGTGTTGCATTGGGCTGAACACATCAAAACTGCCACATATAGTTTAGTAACAGATAAAAAAGAGAACTGGAAATAGAAGTACCATGTCTCACTTCTCTCACCTCTTCACAACTGGTCAGTCATGGTGTGAGTGTGTCAGCTCACTGGGTTTGGAAACTTCCACATAATAGGTGACACAAACACCCTGTATTAGACATCTGAAATGTGTTGGGGAGAACAGTCCACTGTGAATGAAGCTTATTATTGAGTTTCCTGCCAGAAAAATCATATTGTAAAAAAGTAAGGAATAGGAAGAGTCTGACCCAAACACTTCAACATACAGCATCTCCGCTCATAAATGTGCCCACCATATTTACATGATCTTAATCTACCTGCCTTTTTATGACTGTGTGCCAGACTGTGAATACAAAGCTCTGCATCTTACTCTGTTTTTCTTTCTGATTTTGACACAGTCACATCTGGGAGGAGACATTGTTGGACAGTCTGCTGAACTTTGCAGCAACTCCTAAAGGCCTGCTGCTGCTCCAGCAGACAGGAGCCATTAATGAGTGTGTCTCCTACATGTTCTCTCGCTTTACCAAAAAGCTACAGGTAAAACCATACAAAAGTATAACTGTGGTTTTTTTCAGTTTACATACATACATTATACCCGGTTGCTAAATGTGCTGCTCTGCAGTACACACAGTTTGATTTTTATCCAACTTCTATGTTGGTGTGTGAAGGTATTCTGATCCAATTGTTCTCTAAAAGCAGCATCCTGCTCCATATCTGCACAAGCTATGTACAGTCATATTTGGAAGCTGCCACATTTAAATGCAGTTAGTCACTGTGAAGACCCAGTGGAGCAATCTGGGCCCAACTGACTTCCTTAAAGCCATCTCCACTATTTTTTTGAAGTAGTGGCCTTTCCACTGACTACATATAAAAGATTGATGTGACTTTGGTTTAAAATGTGAAGCCAACACAGAAGCACTTTAAAACCTGCATTCTTTCACACTGCCAAAAGGAGGCGACTCCTCTGGCTGTCTAATATGCAGGGCTCTATGAAAAAGTGGCCTTGCTTCTCTCTGATCTGTCACCTCAGTAAGCATTTTCCTACACATTTTATCATCTCAATGGTTAGTTTCAAGTCTTGTTCAATACATGATGTTCATTTAGTAAACTGTAATCCCATTTAGAACAAGAAAAGCACTCAGAGAGCACAGTGCTCTGCCAAGGTTGCTCAGCTGTTGTATAATTTCCGACAGATGAGCAGTGTTGAGCACAGGCATGTGTTATGCATGTGTACATTATGTACAGATACCGAATTGCATAACCTAAATATGTAGCGGATGGTGGAATTAATGGGACTCTGAAACACCCACACGATTTAATCAATTGTTCCTTTGTAGTAGGATTGCAATCGTGTGATTGTCAGCAGGCAGCTGACAATCACAGTGTTCATTTGTTGTCATAGTTACAATGACGCTGTGCCATTATCTTGCAATACAGAAATCTAATCTAATCAAAATCTAATCACTTGGTCTTTGTGTCATTTCTGACCTTCCCTGGAAATTTCCTCCAAATCCATTGGTCCATTCTTGAGTAATGTTGCTAACAGACAACCAGACAAACAGAAGGACAAACGTATGCCGATCATTACATAACGCCATTGTCTTCCTTGGCGGAGTAATAAAACAGACGATAATGCAGGGTATGGTTTAGTACAGGCATACCTTCAGATTGACAGGTCTCTACTGTAGGGACGTGCATAGTGTCCTTGAGTTTTCCAGTCAGATCCACCATTCTCTTGTTATCACTGGTTTCAAAATACCAAGACGGCAGTGGCCAAATTCTGAACTCGAGACTTCAAAACAGTAGTTTGCAAACCAATAGGTGATGCCGCCATCTCTTATTTACAGTCTTTAGGCATTAATTCCCTTCACCTAGTTTTCAATAAACACCTTGTGTAACATAGTACTTTGAAGTAATTCCAGATACTGCCAGAGGCAAAGTGTCAAGTTTAATGTATGCTAGTGAGATACGTTGTACTGCTTCCACAGGAATCAACCAGTATAAATTTTCCAGTGCTGAAATAGCACCAATGCTGATATATAGTAGTTATATAGTTTGATGGCACAGTTTCATCACCTTTATGGAAGTCCTGGAAGAATTAAGCTTGGCAGTGGCTCGTTTTAATCCTTCTTGATTCTATCAAGGTGCCAAAGTAATTTTATGCTGCTCAAGTGATTCTCTGCCACGCAGACTTGAGTTACAGTAATCCAATAATATATAGGCAGATATAAAATAAAAGAACTGAGTCAATTCTGAAGATTCATCACTGATGAGGAGATGAAAAAGATGAAAGAGGATCATAGACTGTTCAAAAACTTGTACATTTGAAATGTATATTTATTATTACAGTATTTTCTTCGGATTCAATTGCAAATTTTTTTTTTTTTATGTTTCTTGCATTTACTGAATATTTACTATTTGAAAAAGAATGGATGCATGCTGCAGGCATTTGAGTTGTATGATGCTCTGTGCAGCAAAACATAATCTACCTCAAAAGCCTTTATTCATTCTGTTGGTCTATGTCACTGGTATCTGTGGTAATTTGTTGATCCTGCTCCCCCACAAGGCCAGAGTCATTTTTCGTGAAGACTATTTAGTATTCAACACTAGTGTGGACACTGAAACATGCTGTATAAGACATATACATATTGTAGACTCGCATACACTCAATCTTGCTCAAACTGCAAACCTTAGCTAATCCCCTGTGGGCTTAATTTACTGCCATTGTTTACGCACCCTGGTAATTGCTTCTCTCATTTTGCATTTCACTTTAATTATGGAATGTAATTATATTTAGTCTATTTTTAGTTGTGACATTGTGTTGTAATTAATGAAGGACCTGCGCACTCCAAAATCAATTTGCAATTTGATTTCTCCACAGGGTAATGAACTACTCTGTGTACCTGTGTACTGTTTTTCATGATGGCATTTTTACAGTTCTTCTCTTCTCTGAAATAGAGCACCGGTTTTATATTTCTTCACCCTGCCCCTGCTTCTTACTCAGTTTTGATTGCTGTAAGCAAAAACTTCAAAGACAAAATATGGAAATGTTTCTAGGGATAATGGGGTTTCTGTCTGTATTTTCTGTAGGTGAGCCGCTGTGAGAAGTTTGGATATGGGGTGATGGTGACACAGGTGGCAGCAACTGCTCCAGGGGTCGTGGCTCTGCACAGCTCTGGTACTAATGCACTTACTTGCACAAACAAACACTTGCCAGCTGTGATGCTTAAGGCTTGTGTTCCAAGTTGTTGTTGTGTAGTTGGTATAAAGCAGAGTTCAGGCAGCCCAGGGAGAAACACCTTTGTTAAATTGTTTGTGTCCCGTTAAGTGGATGAAGAAAGAACAAGGTGAAGAGGTTCAGTGTCAGATTGTTGTAAGGATAAAGAATGTATGTGATGCGAGCAAGTGCGTACCGAGAAAAACAAAATCAGATTTTGCAAATAGAATAGTAAGATGCCTGAGTGTGTTTGGCGGATCAAATATACACTACCTTTCAAAAATTTGGGATCACTCAGGCAACTTCATGTTTTCCATGAAAACTCACACTTTTATCCATGTGCTAACATAATTGCACAAGGGTTTTCTAATCATCACTGAGCCTTTCAACACCATTAGCTAACACAATGTAGCATTAGAACACAGGAGTGATGGTTGCTGGAAATGTTCCTCTGTACCCCTATGGAGATATTCCATTCAAAATCAGTTGTTTCCAGCTAGAATAGTCATTTACCACATTAACAATGTGCAGACTGTATTTCTGATTAATTTCATGTTATCTTTTTGAGTAAAATGTTTTTCTTTCAAATCCAAGGGCGTTTCTAAGTGACCCCAAACTTTTGAACGGTATATTAATGCTAGGCAGAAAGGAGATATAGATATGCTAATATGCAAAGGTAGATAGAAAGCCAGGAGATACAATGAGGAAGTGTAAAACTGAATTATAGATTTGGAATTGTAGATTGGCTAAATGCAGAGAACAAATTTCCTTACAGGGTTTAATAAAAGGATAGCTTTAACTCCTGACACGATTTGAACCTGGTTGTGGATTTTGTTCTATGTTATCTACCACATTTCTCCCCATCTTCTCTGTCTGTCTCAGTGGTCTCTTGTCAGCTAGACTAAATGCCAAAGAAAGACTTTCATAATATTTGAGTTATGGGAATTTTTTCATACCTCTGACTGCTACTCTTTTAAAATTCTACCTCTTCTGTCCCTCACAACCCGCCCGGCCAGCCGGCAGATGGGTCCCCCCACATTAGAGCCGGGTTCTACTCAAGGTTTTTTTCCCTGTTAAAAGGGTGTTTTCCTTGCCACTGTCGCCTTTTGGCTTGCTCTGGGGGTCAGGCATATGGGTTCTGTAAAGCGTCTCGAGACAATTTGACTGTAATTGGTGCTATATAAATAAAATTGAATTGAAAATTGAATTGAAAAACACTAGATATCAGTTTTACATGTTGAAATATCAGGTATATATTGATTAACATTTCAGTTGCATTGCTGACTTCCTGATCTTAAAAATAATTCTAAGCTCACAAATTAAGGTTGGTGTGTCAGTTAACAATTTCTCTGTACAAATCCACATTGACACCGCTGTCTTGCTGTTATTTTGCAGGTTTTGTCCGGGCACTGGTAGTAGAGCTGTGGTCCATTCTTGAATGTGGCAGTGAAGATGTCAGAGTGGTCCGTCCTAAACCAACACCCATGGACCCCATAGACAGAAGCTGCCTGAAGGTATCAGGGGTGTGAGTGCTTATGAGAGAAGTGGAGCAAATAACTTCTCAAAAAGCCCCTGGTTTCCTCTGTATCAGTCACACAATCACAGATTTGCTAGACATTTGCTCCTCCATCTCCAACTCTTGCAGAGCGACTGTGCGAAAATCTATTAAGTATTAAGACCTGAATAATTTCAGTTTATATTGCACTCATTTGTTATATCTGTGTGTCAGATGCTTAGAAATCCTCAGGCAAGGTCTTATTATCCCATTATAGGAAGACTATAATTTCGCTGCTCACAATTACTTTCATTATCAATACAGCTGGCAATTATTTCTTTAGTATTACATTAATCGTTCAGTGCATGCAGTAAAAAAGCCCAATTCAAGCACTGTTGGTACTTTTGTTAAGTTGAAAACCCAAAGATGCTGAGTGTACCATCATAGAAAATAGATATTCACAGATAAGGAGCTGATAACAGTGAATTCTTTTTATTTTTCCTTGAAAGAATGATTGAAGCTCAACCAGTTATTATTTCCTGTCCTGTTTTTGGTCAGTACCTGTTGGTATGCAGGTGTCTGAGTAGATTATGGAACCCTTCTGGTCATGGCAATTGTAGTTTACTTGTTGAGACTGATTCCTCTTCTCATACAGCTGCATTTTTTAGCTTTACTGCGGGCAGAGTTTTTTCAGCCTGAGTGTAGGACAGGCGCAAAATTTTATTGGAAACTGCAGTGTGTGTCTGTCTGTGTGTGTCTGATGCTCGCCTCTGACAGCAGCCAAGTCATCTCTCTCAGTGAAACTAGTCAAGTGAATACGGACAGTCAGTGAAGTGTGAACTGTGTCCTGCCACTGGCGACTTTAAAGCCTGCCTTATCAGTGGGTCAGCTGCCAGGTTACATACATACAGACCTCAAAACAAAACTAAATATGCTCCACTGACTTTTTACGACAGCGTTTTGACAAATTAGCAAATTAGCTCCAATCTGTTCTCGTAGTATTATATGGTAGAAGGTTTATGGAAAACATTCAAAGCACAAGCAGACAAACAGTATAACAGATCTGTAATGCAGATTTTTAACATCAGGGAGTAGGTAAAAAAAAAAGGAAGATTTCCAAAAAACTTTACATGAATGTGTTTTTGTATTCAGCAATTTCCTTTCAAACTGTCTAGAGTTTAAAACTGCCTTGCATGTACGTGTAAATGTGCTCTATCTATGCGTGCAGTGTCCTTTTTTTCTGTGGTGCTTGTATTTCCCTCTTCGCCTTGATCCAGAGATGAGAGCAGAAAGAGCTCCTGAGGTTTAATATTCTTCTTGCTGCAGTATGGTTCTGCTCATATGTTTAAAAGTGTGCGTATATGTTAATCTGTTGTGTGGGAGTGTGGTCACATGTGGTCAGAAACATTTTATCTTCTGTAATCAAAATTCCTTTCATGCTTGCTTTGTTTTTGTATACATTTATATTTCCTTTGTGTATGAAATGCACAATATATTTCTGAATATCAACATCAAAGAGCCAGCTAAGGCATTACATTTTTCTTGTTTCCACTGATCTCTCTAATATTTGTGTTTAATTTCAGGCTTAGTTTCCAAGGGTGCTTATCATTTCACCAATGCAACATACAATGCAAGATGACTTACAGTGTCAATGGATTTTAAAACCAAACCCCTTAACATATTTTTAAAAAACTAAATAAAACAACAAGTACATTGAAACACAAACAGAAAATACAAGAAACAATTCCCAAGAAATATAGATGTTGAAACTGTCAGCGAGTCAAACAACTGTTTCACCAGCTCGTATTTGTAATCATTCCAGTTCTCTCCTGGCTTTCTTTCAGCACTTTCTCTAACTGTCTTTGTATGTGTCTCACTTTCTATATTCCCAGTCCTTCCTGTCCTTGGTCAACCTTCTATCCTCTTCCCAATCGGTGTGGGAGCTGCTGGGTCGGCAGCCTTTAGCCAACAAGAGCGAATACACCCTAAGGGAAATGCCATCCTCCATACCTGTGAGTGTTTTTCACAGTCTATACTTCACGCAGTTCCTTTTTCAGCCATTTGAGGGCATGTTTGGACTTTATATTTTGCCTTCAACCACCCCCACATTTATTTTACTTTCACAATGGGCTTCTACTAAACCCACGTTACGCTGGGGCTGATGTACATTTTCCACCTTACGCATTGTAAATTTCCACACTTTTTTCATTTTGCACTATAACTGCTGCATTCTTTTTCACAGCCTCTCCTTCTCTTCCACAGGATTTGATTGACAGGCTGATTGCTGTGAATTCAGATGTGAAGATTCATTCCCTGTTCCACTATGAGCAGTCTCACACGTTTGGCCTGAGGTGGGTTGATATCTATTTTTTTCATATTACTTAACATCAGTGGGGAAGCACACGATATCGGATTAGCACCTGGTGACTGCACACACACTTCAGCCTGTGGCAATAGCAGACTGGCATGGTTCTTTATACTTTGATTACCGAGCACTGAAAGACTGATGAAAGGATCTCTCTAGATAAGAGCGAAATAAGCTGGGCTGTGTGGGTGTATATGTGTGTGCATTTCTATATTTACGAAGAATAGACATCCTGACAAGTGAGAAAGACGGTGAAGAAATTCCTCTAAAATGAAAAGCTGTTTCAGTTTGGATTTTAGTTTTGAGTTAAGGTTCAAACGAGGGGTGGAGTTACAGTACAGGCTAAAGTTATTACTGTAATACTGTGCATATATGAATGTAATAATGTCTGGGAAGAAGTTGCATTTGAGAATCTTGCAACAAAGGTTTATTCCTAAGGTACAGGTTTGTAGGGGAGAGTGGTGAATGCTTAATTTTTTCCATACATTTGCATACATATGTGTCCTAGCTGTGTGCACAAAGCTTTGGTGTCGGCTGTGAATTCCTACGCCTTTTTAAAAGCTCTCTGAATCACAATAGCTTCAGCTTGTTTGGAGTCTTGCTGACTCACTCTCTGGTGCCTGTCAGTCAGCCCACTCCTATTAACATCCAGAAGCCAAGTGAAAGGAACAAGATGCTCTGTTCATTTACCACCCAGACTGATGGATTAAGTGACAGACTTGCTCTCCGTGCCTCTCTGTGGGTCGCTAAATGTGCTAAATGTAGCATTTCACTATGAATAAGTCACCTCCTACCATGTTGTTTTTGATATATTGCTATAACTGCCTTACACAGCCCTTTCCAGTAATGGACTGAACCCCAAAAATCTCATCTCTGCATATCAAAGTTTCAGATTTCGATTTTTCTCCATAAAAATAATTACTTGTTGCTTTTAAAAAGTTTAGATTTTACTCCACACAATTGCCTCTTTATAATGTGCAGATCTATGAAATCCCCACCTCTCTCCCCACCTGGCCCTCTGCTAAAGCACTTGCTGCAGCTCAAGCACACCGACTCACTTATCACTCTACTCAAATTGTAAAACTACTCTACGCTACACAATGGCAAGTACAATATCGGAGGATTTCAGCCATGTTTGACCCATGACCCGATTCTGAAAAAGTATAATCATATGGAATTCGAGATGGTCATCTGTACTCTGCAGTTTTAAGTTGGAAATGCTCATCCATGGTGCCGGCTACCTATTTCATTTGTGATATGCTCTGTAGCATATAAATACCATATGGACTTGTTAACAAAGCTTAAAAAAAAAAAAAAAAAAAAAAAAGACTGGAGGGGCTCTTTAAACTAACAATGTCAAAATAAATCTGCTATATAATTTATGGTAGTAAACAACAGCTTTGGTGTTTGAAGGCTGCATATAGATTTATTCCATTTACGTTTGGTCATTTTTAAGTGTGCAGCTTGAAAGCTTGGTGCAGCCCACATGGATGAGCCATGAATTAGAAAAAAGTAATGAAGCAGATGGAATGAAATCATCAAACATATACACCACCGTTCAAAAGTTTGAGATCACTTAGAAATGTCCTTGTAGAAAGGCATTTTTTTGCAATGAAGATAACATGAAATTAAT
Source organism: Amphiprion ocellaris (assembly GCF_022539595.1). Lineage (NCBI taxonomy): Eukaryota > Metazoa > Chordata > Actinopteri > Pomacentridae > Amphiprion > Amphiprion ocellaris. Next base: position 14,774,829 of record NC_072777.1, on the reverse strand, counting down.
CAGAAACACAGTCTAGACATTGTTCATGTGGTAAATGACTATTGTAGCTGCAAACGGCTCGGCTGATTTTTTAATGGAATATTTGCACTGGGGTCCAGAGACCCATTTCCCATTGAGTTTTCATGGAAAACATGAAGCTGCCTGGGTGACCCCAAACTTTTCAACGATAGTGTTCAGCAGGTGTATGTGACATTTACAAATATTTGTTACCCTGGGTTTACTGTTCCAGGTTTTTACCATCATCAGAGTTACGCTCAAAATCTCTTCCTTGTGCAGTTTTACACACTACCATTACATGCGGTACTACAGTCTTTCAATGGAAGAAACTGCTGTTCAAAATACACCCACGTGACCAATGTGAACTTCAGCAGTTGAACCCAGAAGACTCATAACTAACATGTTATCACCCACAATGCACCAGTGCCTGTTTTTATTCGATTTTCTGATTATCCTTTGCCTGAGGGGATATGACAGCATCGTATATGAATTGTGCTTTATTGATCCCACGAGGGAGAATTACATCAGTAAAGCAACATCTATGTAGAAAGCCACTGCACTGATTAATATACAGTGTGTAAAAGGATATGTAGGAATAACAAGCAGACATAGAGGAAGCACAGGAGTTCAAAAATGGGCCAAGATTGAAATGCATGAAGATTGTATTACGTAGTCAATGCAGCTATATATTTAATAAGTACAGAATATGCAATAATATGGTATATATTACCTATATTAATATCAGGCAATTTCATGTTTTCCATGAAAATTCACACTTTTATTCATATGCTAACATAATTAGCACAAATGTTTTCTAATCATCAATTAGCCTTTCAACACCATTAGCTAACACAATGTAGCATTAGAACACAGAAGTGATGGTTGATGGAGATGGGCCTCTGCACCCTTACCTAGATATTCTATAAAAAAAAATCAGCTGTTTGCAGCTAGAATAGTCATTTTCCACATTAACAATGGCTAGAATGTATTTCTGATTAATTTAATGTTATCATCATTGAACAAAACTGTGTTTCTTTCAAACACAAGGATATTCCCAAATAACCCCAAACTTTTGAATGGCACTGTATACATGTATGAGTGTGAATGAGAGACTCAAAGTAAAATTATAAAGAGCTTTGGATAAAGACATTATGCAAATGAAATCCACCCCCATTTAAGAAAACAATAAATTGGTCATAGAAATTTTGCCAACTTCATCAGATCACTGAATAAGCCAAAATCACGAATAAATTTTGAGGAAACACATCCTTAGGTTATATTTATGATGAGCATTTCTTTTATTGGGGCTGTATAGGTGTTTTGTTTTTTAAATCAAATTTGCCCATTTTAAACATAAAAAACTGACAGATGGATGAACCCTATTAGTCTTAGTAAGAAGCTAAGAAATAACACTTTCATGGCTTTTAACAGAGAAGGACAGAGTGATACAGTGAGTAAATGAACAACAGCAAGCTGACTCAGGGTAGTGTCACCACAGCAGGATTGCAGGTGTGTATTATTACGTAGTTTGGTGCTCCCATTACAGTCATTGCAGCCTTCTACTGTTGCTACTCAGGTACACTGTGGAGAAGAGGTGTAGATGATGCTTGATTACAGAGCAGACAAACATGCAGGAGATTTATGCACATTTAAGTAGCTAAAGTCGAGCTAGGTGTGGTCATTCATGCAAAAGGTGTTTGAAACCTGTCCTTACACATCTTTTATATTATGAAGTTATTGATGTATTAACTGCTGTGGTGTTACTAGACTTCCACATACCAGCAGTTTGATACTTTAATTTCTGCTCTAAGTCCATTTTTGATTACTTTATAGTTCAGTTTAATTTTGGCCTCTGTGGTATCTACTGGACAACAGCTCCCCCTCCAGCCTAATGAATAGTAAAGCTGTGCCATTAAAGTCAGGTTTTAATGATTGTAAAAACGACCCACACGAATGTGTGAATAATAATACACCACATGATTCATTAATGCACTAAATGTGTTTGAGGGAATCTTTATAAACATGTGTTTCCTATTAGCTGAAGACAATCCAGTTATAAAACAACTGCTGTTTGGAATTTTTTGTCATTGTCTACAAGTAAGGGAAAATCCCAAAATTCAACTTCTTATTTATTACAAAAAGTACAAAGTGTTAAAAAGCCGTTATTTTCATAGCTACATTATTAAAAACCAGACTGCACACTGGTCCACCTCGAGGTCAAACAATCACATGATATGTGCTGGTCTTGTTTTTAATAATGTAGCTGCAATAATAAAGGGTTTTTGTTTCTCAAAGTGTGCCTTGTGTGAATTTTATAGGCAATCTATTCCCTTCCTTGAAGAAAGTATTAAGCGACCCGTGCATCAAGAGCAACTGCTTGTGTTTCATTGGATCCAAGCACATCGTCCTACATTAACAGAATTACAAGTACTGCATTAAAGAGTTATTAGATTTGACGCTCTAAAACTTGCAGATGCTCCTACCAGACATTTGGCAAAGATTTTGCATATATTTTTGTATTTTCGTTGGAAACGTAATCTAATTATACAAACACAGACAACCTGGCAATCAAATGACTGTCTGATTAAAGATCACTATATTCTTTTCGTATATATTCCTGTTAAATAGCACAAAAAGTGCTTCATCTTATCCCAAGCTCCATATCAACAGTAAGTAGTAGAAAATACCTGTATTCGTAGTAATAATACCTGTATCACTAACTCACCAGCAACTTTGCTGTTGCTCCAGGGTGCCTGTATTCATGAGGTTTATTCTAAGTTCTTCTTTGGTTCTGTGTAAACCTTTAAATGACAGACAGAAGCTTGGATTCACCTGAAGTCAGACACAAACACATTACTACCTTGTGCGATTATGTGACCACAATAAATGAGGGGGGGCCCAGCCTCTGTAATGTGTTCAGGCGTTCAAATATCACGTATGCCACAAAATGAATAATAGATTACAGCTCCAGGTTGTTCTTCCATATGAATGTATTTTCTTCCCTCGAATGTCAGTTTCCTCAAATGGAACATACACAAAGTCATGTGTGCAGGTGTGTGATTTTCTTATAAAAATGAAAAATGTAGAAACTGAGCAATGTTTAGAAAAAAAATTTTAATGGGGAGAAATATACTTATTGCTGTATTTTATGGGGGGTTTCCATTTGTAGTAGCTGGATGTTTGTTTCTGCCACATGGTTTAATACTGTCGGTGCTTGTAAGTTTTTTAAATTCATTTTTATGCTATCATCAAGTCTGTTGAAACTTTCTAACTTTCTTATTACTCTGCCATGGGACGTGGCGGAGGTTTGTCTGTTTGTCTGTCTATTAGTAACATTACTCAAAAATGGACAAACAAATTTGGATGAAATTTTCAGGGAAGGTCAGAAATGACATAAGGACCAAGTGATTAGATTTTGGCAGTGATGCAACTTATAGTCTGAATCCACGAATTTGTTAAAGATTTCTGTATCATTGTGAAATAACGGCACGGCGTCACTGCAGCTATGACTACAAGTGAACACTACGTCAGCTGCCTGCTGACGATGACATGATTGCGATCCTACTACAAATCCACTGCTGCGGACTCATTGGGACTTATCCGTCGGAAATGATACAAGGAACAATTGATTAAATTGTGGGGGTGTTTCCGAGTCCCATCAATTCCCGTCGCCTGCTACATATTTAGGCCACGTGAGTCGGCATCTGTACGTAACGTACACATGTATAATACGCCTGTTCTCAGCGCAAGGTCATTTTGTTTGTGGGTACATTCTATAGTGCAGTGATTACCGACACAACTTTTTTCAAGGTTTCAGCCTTCGGAAATGATACGACTGAGCTGTTTTGGCGGAGTACTGTGCTCCCTGAGTGCTTTTCTTATTATGTCTGTGGCACAGAGATTCAAGCCCATTAGTTCATAGTGAAGACAGATTTTCGAAAATTGGGCACATATTTTATGAAATGGTGGCAAAAGCTCAGTGATTTCCTGAAACATCAGTAGATTTCGGTGTGATCTCAAAGGGTGCATTTGTAGGGCACAATTTTTAACTGGATTTATACACATTTAGTATTTATGATGACATGACATGTATCTGGAATTGACTCAGAAAATTCAGTACACATGTTCATTGTAAGGATTAAACATTTTACACAGTATAACAGTGTGACACCCTGATGTGTGATGCGATACTTCAGAACATAGATTTTCCTTTCCATATAAAAAATCTAGATTGTTACTGACCTTATCCTTGAAGCTGCCATCAGAGTCACACCTAAGAAGCTCCTTTGAACTATTACAGTAAAATTGGACCACTTCTGCATTTGGATCTAGTTGTAAACCAGCTTTGCGCTACACTTCAAGAGTACATCGGAACTTTTGGTTCTTGATAGGCTTTAAATCTTTTCTATTCAATGCAAGTCTAATCATCAAATTCACTTCTGTCAAGCAAACATGTACTGAGCATTTCTGAAGTGCAGCCCTCTTGAAAAAAGAAGCCACAATTTCCACCCCTCTTGAGCTTCACAAGCTAATGAGAACTAAAATCCCTCAGCCCTTTTCCTTGTTGCTAAAACCCTCGTTGTTGTCATGGCAACCGGCTGTCATCCCCCTGTTTTTCCTCTGTCTGAATTGTTTGAATGCCTTTATTCTGCTCTCTGCTATTGATGGCTCTAAACACATTGGGTGTATGCACTGTTGTGGAACCTGATGTGATCATATTTTTGTACAACAGGCAATTAGTGTAAATCCAATCATAAATCTTTAAAAATATACCAGTTATAAAATAACAGTTTCTAGTGTCTTGTAATCTTGTAAACACTGACTACATTTGGCCTGTGGGTAGAACAGAAAACTGTTACAATATTTATAGTATTGAGAGTTTTGTGTCGCTCAAATGTCCAGAGGTGAAAACCTGACGTAAGAGACCTGAGGAGGTTTTACTCAGACAGTACAGCTTAGACAGAATTATTTGTTTTTAAACCAAATTTAAGTCTTTTTAACAGTCTTAGTAAAGGTTATTTTGTCTTCACCAAAATTCACCTGTGGTCCTCTCATCTTGTTAGACAAAACAAACTGGATTAGAAATAATTATAAACAAATAAAAACGGAAAAATGTCTATGTTTTATGTGTTGGCATCAAAAAAAATCAGATGTGGAAAACAAAGCAGTTGTTTGTTTCAATAATCAATGAAAAAGCTTGAGATTCCTCACAGTACAATAAATTGTCATACTGTGACTTACTGTGACTTGTTTACAGTGTTGAAGGAGAAGTCTGGTTTATTTCATGCTGTCATATTTATGTAGCTATTGTGGCCCTAAGTGTTATTCTTACTTTGCACACCTCACAAAACAGTTTGAGTGGCAAGTCAATTTAACATGAACTCCCTGCGGCTTTTTAAAGAGACGATATTTACATGAATCATTTTAAACATCCAAACAAAGTGACTAAGAGTAAAACAAAGAAATTAGCTGTCATTAACCGGCAGTTTTCTAACTGTATTAGCTTTTTGGTCCGGCCAGTGTTGGTCTTTTCGTCTAGTAGATTTCGGGGAGAGGGCTGCACAATGACTTGGTGGTTAGCACTGTCACCTTGCAACTAGAAGATCCCTGGTTTGCTTCCTGGCCTTCCCGGGATCTTTCTGCATTGAGTTTGCATGTTCACCCTGTGCATGCGTGGATTTTCTCTGGGTTCTCTCACTTCCTCCCACAGTTCAAAATGCTGAGATAAACTGGTAACTCTAAATTGTCCATAGGTGTTAATGTGAGTATGATTGTTTGTCTCTATGTGTAGCCCTGTGATAGTGTGAAGGCAGGGGATACCCTGGACAGGTCACCAGTCTAAGTCAGCTTGGATAGATTCCAGCCTCCCCGCAACCCTAGTGGATTAAGTGGTGTATAGATAATGGATGGATTTTGGGGAGGTGAAGCACCATCTCCAGAATGGCCATGCTTCACAAATCCAAGGATTTGTCCATTGTAGGTCCACTGCTGTACTTACTGTCATCCATGGACACGATCAGCAGGTCCCATGTTTCCCAAGACATGCTGTCTTGTTGCCTCTACCTCAGTCTGAGTAATCTGAGCCTCATCATCCAGTTGATTTGGGTAATTGTCTTTAGACTCTGTTTCCAATAAATATGACTGACCATCAAACTAACCTGCAACCATCCTCATAATGCATTGGGTTAATCCAGTATTGAATTTAGCTGTTGAGTTTCCTCAGAGAACAGTATGACCACAAAGAAAGTCAGCCTCATGTATGTTAACTAAAAGCTATGCGCTGGTGAACGTGCAAGTTGTGCTCTAATGCAGTTAGCTAAATGACTGCTCCAGGTTGCTGATTTTGGTGTTTACTTTCAGTAAGACCAAAAACAAATGTTGATTCATGTAAAAATTGTCTTTTTTGGGGATAATTGTCGGGAGTTGATGCTAAATTGGCCCACTAAATGCTGTTCACAAGCTGTTTTGTTCAACATCTCATTTTCCCTAAATCTCGACAAAAGAGGTGAAGTTAGGATGAACCAAAATAACCACATTATTGGGAAATACACCAGGCTGAAATAAACCAGAATTCACATTTAACGGCCAAAGGATACTTTTAATTGATATATGCAGATACTCAGCCTGTGGACCTTCCATACCTGGTTGTGTGCAGCTCATTGACTTAAGCACTTGTTTTCACACATAGAGAATGAGTTACTGCCAATGTTGTCTCAGATGTATAGTGTATGCATGTAAAAGTAGAAAACTGCTTTGCTTAGCTGTCATTGTTACCAGAATGAGCCAGTGTTTGATCTTGTTGTCCAAATCTCTGGAGATACTCCATGCAGTGCTACTCTTTCTGATGTTTTCACAATTGAAAATGTATTAAGACGTACAATGTTGCAGTTACTACCAGCATAAACATATTGATGTTTGATCCTCTGACTTCCATTGACACGAGCAACAAAAATAGCCCACCCCTAAGCTGTCCATTTGCATCTTACCTATTGCATGACTAATCAATCTGGGGCATGATCATCAGTCATATTGGCAGGCAGATTACTCCAGGTTTGCTGTAATTGGTTTATACATCGGTCTTGTGATGCATATGGGCACATCATAAAGTAATCAACTGTCATAAATAAGTTTAATGCATTCATGCATTTCAACATTAAACCAAGTGAGTTATAGTCCTGGTCAGCTAAAATGACATCAACTTAAGCTCTCAGATGAGACAAGCTCTAATGTCTCAAAAATTATTGTGTAGAATGTGAATAGATGTCTTATTTCCAAAAACAGCATAACAAGTCTGAAATAATGTGGAACAATCAAATTTAATCTGGCCATTCAGTTGGGCTCCTGACTTTTTCTTTCTCCCTCCGAACTGCAATTTCCACCAAATTAGTAGTGCTGCCCCACTGCTTCACTTTGAGCTGTTAATTAGCATTTGTACATTATTTCCCATATCAGAGTGTTTTGGTTCCCGTGAAGCTCACAATGCAGTTTTAATTGTGCTATATGCCATTTACACTGACTCTGTTTGTAGTAATGCCCAATTGATACTTATCAAAAGCAGCATTGAAAAGATCTTTTTCTGTACAATTGAAACTCTTAAATCATTTCTCATGTTATCAGCTACTTTGTTTGAAAATGTGCTTCATATGTAACTTTCAGAAGGACTGTTAGCTATATATTTACGCTACCATTGAAAAGTTTAGGGTCACTTAGAAATGTTGTTCTAATTGAAAGAAAACAGACAGACACAGACAGACAGACAGACAGACACAGAAACACACAGACACAGACCAAGAGAGAGCGAGAGAGACAATATAAATAATTGATTACCTGGTAAAAGATTATCAGCAGTTTTTATACTCATTTTCTGAGCAAAAATACAGTATACTTGCTATTTTTCTGTGATGGTATTCCAAGTATGTTTGCAATTTTGGTCTTTCGTTTTATAAAATTTTATTTATGTCACTGTGTTGTGATGGGCATTTTGTACTGTTTTCTAATGGTCTCTCAATATTTGGTGAAAGTTATGTCTTTATTTTAAAAGTAATTGAAAACCGAATGTGGAAACTAGAGGCTTCTCTGTGCACAGCCACCTATTAGCATCTACATATCACTGTAAGCATTTTAATGAGCATTGGTAAATTGGTAAACATTATGCATTGCATTTTTTGCAAAAGGTACACTACCGTTCAAAAGTGTGGGGTCTCCCGGACGATTTCATGGTTTCCATAAAAACTCACACTTTTTTTCATGTGCTAACATAATTGCACAAGTGTTTTCTAATCATCAGTTAGCCTTCCATCACAATTAGCTAACACAATGTAGCATTAGAACATAGGAGTGATGGTTGCTGGAAATAGGCCTCTGTATCCCTATGCAGATATTCCATTAAAAATCAGCCATTTCTAGCTAGAATGGTCATCTACCTCATTAACAATGTCTAGACTGTATTTCTTCATTGAAAAAAAAAGCTTTTCTTTCAAAAATAAGGACATTTCTGAGTGACCATAAACTTTCGAACAGTAGTGTACATCCAAATCATGGCTGGCCCTCCCTGCAGTGATTCAGCACCAAGCAGCAGCAAACTGAAGCAGTGAGGAGTCAGAAATACTGCTAAAATTTGTTGCACCTTAAAAGAAAAGCTTGATGCACCAGTGCAACAACATAAATAGTTAGTCTGGAGCTCTGAGCCTAGAATGAAACTCCCACAGACAACAGAATTGCTACTGTGCTGCCATATATTGCTATTAAGAACAGGGCCCTGATTGGACACTTGGTGTTCACCCCACTTGGTCAAAAAAGCCTATCAAAGTGTCAAACTGGAAGCAGAGCTGGGTCTCCATTCCTTTGTTACAAACAGAGAGAGGTCAAAAGGTCTGACAGACTCTCAGCCGCTTGCTGTGCTGCTGTCAGAAAGAGTGAGTACAGTTGTCAGTCAAACAGGAGTCCAAGTTACTGTCCGGCACGTCAGGAAACGAAGCAGCTGCTTATAAGGAGAGGTGTTTCTCACAAGAACACACTCATCATGCACACAACATGCTAAACAACACGCTGAGCTTATCACCAGCTCTTGTGTGTCAGCACATGAATATGCACGACCACGCAACATTAGCAATTAAAATGACATTTTGTGAAAAGCGGAACCTCAGTAATTTTAAACAGCCTTTTAAATGTTCAAGAATAATAGACATTTCTTTTTCTTTAACTATTCATTGGCAAATTTTGATGGCTTTAAAAAAACAAAACAGTCCAATAATTGCTGTAACAATTAAGACGAAATGCAAGTTGTACTTAAATAAAGCTGTCGAACAATACATCAATACGTTATGCAATGCAAATTGGGATTTTACCTGAACAAGGCAGTTTTTCACTCATTTAAAGACTTGTGGTTTCTCCTATTCTTATTTTACATCACCTTAAAGATATCTGCAGCATTAATCAACAAGATGATCATGTTATTAATGACTTCATTATGGTCTTGGTCAATGAAAAATTGGACTACAGTGTTTGGTCTTCTATGAATAACTGGTTGTTAGTCATTTTTAGAACAGTTACCACACAATATTCCCAAATATCCTAAGTCACACTGTATTTGTGTTGAGTGATGAGAATCTGGAAGATGCAGCAATAAAGTGAAAATAGGTTTTGAGGTCTACTTTGAAAACAGTTCTTTAGTTCAGCACCTTTGGAATTAGGCTTATTTGCTTTCTTGCTGAGAGTTAGACGAGAAGATTGAAACTACTCTCATGTCTGTGCATTATATATGTATCTTGAGCCAGGAGGCTATTAGTTTAGCCTGGAACAGGATAGTGGAAGCAGATGGAGACTCACAAGCTGCCCGGAAATTACTGTAGCATGCGAGCGCACACCCCAATAGTTATGTTATCTTAAGCTCATACACAAACAGAATTGTAAAAATATGAACAACTCTAAACAGTGACTTTGCGACCAGTGGAGATGCTGCAAGGAGTACAGTACAGAGCAGAAAAATAAACTCTGGCAAACCACTGTTAGGGATATATGTAATTCAGTTTTGACTGGTCAAAATAACATCTGCAGATATCTTAAATAGGGCTGCGCAGTGGCTTGATGATTTGCACTTTCGCCTTGCAGCTAGAAGATCCCTGGTTCGCATCCTGGCTTTCCTTCTTTCTGTGTGGAGTTTGCATGTTCTCAATGTGCATACGTAGGTTTTCTCTGGGTACTCTGACTTCCTCCCATAGTCAAAAACATGATGAGGTTAATTGGTAACTCTAAATTGTCCATAGGTGTGAAAGCAAGTGTGATTATTTGTCTCTACATGTAGCCCTGCGATGGACTTGCCTTCACCCTAAATCAGCTGGGATAGACTTTTGCCCTCCATGACCTGAATGAGGATTAAGCGGTGTATAGATGATGGATGGATGGAGATGTTTTAAACTCATTCTAACTATTCTGGATTGCTGTGCAGGAAACTGCTCATGTGATGCTTCTCACTGAATATTGGTCTAGGAAAGTATTTGAACATCATGCAAAATTGATGGCAGTTGCCATGGTTTGTCATAGGCGATTACAGTTTTGCAGTAGCATAGTATGTTTGATAAGCAAACCGTCTCACGCTCCCACTTGTAGTAGCTTCTGATGTACAGATATCTGCAATGTCATTACACCAAGTCAAAACTCTAATACGAGGTATCTGTAATTAGATTTTGACTGCTCATAGTTGTAGTTTGTGATGTCCCCAGAATCCTTCTGATTAATTTAAACTCAATGTAAGGTATCTAGAATGTAGAAATGTCTTGAATTGAGGAGAATTAAATTTATCTGAAATTGGAATTATGACCAGTCACAATTATACTGTCAATATCTGGAACTAGAGGTGTGGCTGCATTACAGATATCTGCAACTGATTTGCAGATATCTGTAATGAGAAATCTCATAGACATCACTGGTAAAGTTATGTACTTTTTCCAGAGAAACTGATGCTGTAGATATCTGAAATTACAAGTGACGATAGGAAGAATGTCTTTGTACGTATCTGAAATGTTCTTTGTAATGAGGAAGAAGTTAATTCTGAATATCTGCAATACATATCCAGCCTAGACATTAAATGTTAACATGTCTTGCCATACAGCTTAAAAGCTGGAAAAAATTTTCACCTAGTATTATCTGATATGATGAGAAGACCATTTTGTGAACAACACAAAAACAAACATGCACACACAAACACACCAGTGCTATTAGATGGTTGTGTACCTGTGTGTGGCAGAGCTCCAGAGCAGTAGTTGACCTATCTCAGCTGCAAGGAGTGGAAGTCTTCCAGGTTATCATCCATCTGTCAAGAAACGGTTGCCAAATCTTGAAAAAGGAAAAAACTTCCAAGTCGTTCTAAGTAAGGCACATTTGCCGACTCTTTAAACCCTATTTGAAATGCATGTCTTATTCCTGACATCCCTGAATTCAAAGAGAAGTGGCAAATTCGTCATACTCATTTAAAGAGGAGAGGGCAGGCATTAGGCCAAATATAGCAAGTAAGGAGTCTAGAGTGATGCTTTCTTTTGAAGGCGTTTGATAGCTAATCGAATATGAGTGAGCAGAAAGTTTTAGTTTTGGGCTAGACCAAAGCTGGTTGCTGAGGAATGTTCCTCACACAGAGAGGAGCATTTGGTATAATGAGTTCTGTGAAGCAGTTGGATAAAGCAGTGTCTGGCGCTAACTCAATCTGCTCTCATATTGTTGCTAGATACCTCTGGATGTTTCTGTAGAGTGTCACGGCAGAAAGTAATTGAGCCCTTTATGCCAAGTTGATACTGTCTGAGATCGTGTCTCTGAGCATACAGCATACTCATATTGTGGTATATTGGTCTGCAAGTACTTCCTCATTTGAGGATGTCTGTAGATGCGTGGAAACTATGTTATAGCTATTGTTATGGCTTTCTTTTGTAGTTATATCTTTGTCTCTACTCTGTAAAATACGTAATCTGTGAACTACTGGCAAATATCTGTATAATAATTGTATTTATTATTAGATTAGATTAGATTAGAATAGATTTAAACACAGTAAAATAAGTTTGGGCTGTTTTATATTATTTTTACAGTCTCAAGACTGAGGTGAAAAAGCATGTTATGACACAATCTGTCTGGAATCATCTTTGACATATGTAAAAGGGATTAGATTAGTTCCTGATCAACAGGTTACTTAGATGTGCTGCCACTTCTGTGATCATTTAAATCTGAAGGCACACTGGCCTAACATGTCAACTTGGATCTTAACACTGGCAATTGTGCCATTATGCCAAAATAGTTTAATCTATAGTGTAGTTAAAAAGAAAAGTGTGTCAATCCAAGCCCTTCCCTGACAAAATCAATTTGCTGGAAATCTAGTATGCAAGACTAATTTTGACAGAATTAATTGCGTAGGTGGACTAGAGAGCAAGTAACAATAAACATTAGCTAGACTGTTGTCATAAATGCTGCAGATCCTTGACACTCATATGGGATTTTTCTAATAACCACTTAAATGCATGCAGTCAAATCAGCTCTGTTTCTGAAGGGAGAAAGTACAATTTGGTCTACACTTCAACCCTTGGGATTTTTATGATGATTCTACCTCTAATTTCTGCAAAAAACCCCAACAGAAACCTTCCTAACAGAAGTGACTACTTGTGACAACTCCACACGTGGACAAAATTGTTGGTACCCCTCAGTTAATGAAAGAAAAACCCACAATGATCAAAGAGATAATTTGAATCTGACAAAAGCAATAATAAATAAAAATTCTAGCAAAATTAACCAATGAAAATCAGACATTGCTTTTGAACCATGGTTCAACAGAATTATTTTAAAAAATAAACTCATGAAACAGGCCTGGACAAAAATGATGGTACCCCTAGAAAAGACTGAAAATAATGTGATCATAGAGACATGTTCAATCAAGGTGCTTTTGTCAGATTAAAATTATTTCTGTGACCATTGTGGGTTTTTCTTTCATTAACCGAGGGGTACCAACAATTTTGTCCATGTGTGTATGTAAAAAACTCATTGATGCATAATTTGTTTTCTTTCCTGCACACTGTATTGAGCTTTGATTCCCTACAAGTCATGGACTGTGACCTAAAACACGGAGCTTTCTCTAGTATTTTCTGCTTCTTCAGTGTTTCAAAATGCAGCTGGAGCTTAACAGGCTGTTTGAGCTTGGTGTCATTACCTTCTGCTGAAAATGAACCATAAAACCTTTCCCAAGGGTTTCTACTCAACAAAACGTACAATTGGCCAAGGCAAGCTGGTGAGGGAAAATTGTGTTGACTGACCCAGTACTTGCAGAAATACAAGGCCGAAAGGAGATAGACAACCTATGTCCAAATGGGATATTTGTCTGCATGCTTTTATGCTGCTGTAAAATATGCTCTAAATGACAGTTGTCAGTGCTGCTGTTCTGCTACACTATCTCTGCCTGAAAGTCCTGTCTGTACTTATATGCCTTTGCTTGTTTGTATACATTGCTGCAGACTGCTCAGTGTGCTCTGCTGCAATCTGGACTCCTTTTTGCTGATGGAAAGCCAGTATAACATCTGCTCCATGCTGCTGCAGAGTCAGAGAGAGAACATCACTGACCTGGACACCAGCGAAGGGTATGAACTCATTAACACATGCGCAAACATTTATTTATATGTACACTACCGTTCAAATGTTTGAGGTAACTTAGAAATGTCCTTATTTTTGAAAGAAAAACAGTTTTTTTCAATAAAGATAACATTAAATTAATCAGAAATACGTCTAGACATTGTTAATGTGATAAATGACTATTCCAGCTGGAAACGACTGATTTTTAATGGAATATCTACATAGAGGTACAGAGGAACATTTCCAGCAACCATCACTCCTGTGTTCTAATGCTACATTGTGTTAGCTAATGGTGTTGAAAGGCTAATTGATGATTAGAAAACACTTGTGCAGTTATGTTAGCACATGAATAAAAGTGTGAGCTTTCATGGAAAGCATGAAATTGTCTGTGTGACCCCAAACTTTTGAAAGGTAGGGTATATCATTGTGCATAATCAGACAATTTTGCTGTAATTATTATTTTTTTCAATCATTAGTTTAGATTTAGATTACATTTATAACTTCCCTTTTTAACTTGCAAAAACAAAATAGTAGTCTATATTAAAGTGACTTAAATTCTGCTACAAATTCCAACCATGATAGTATTTTAAAATATTTTCTAAGTCACATAGTTCCTCTTTTAATTATTGTTATTTTCACCACAATGTAGCACTGTGGTAGATGTAACTAATGTTGGAAAGTACTTAGAGACAAAGTAATCCTTTGTTTTGGTATTTTCATAGGATTTGCCAAAAAAAATAAAAAATACAGTACAGCCAACATTATACTTCAGTTGAAACATAAAATGTGTAGAGCTGGTAAGCTTTGCTCCACTCGAAAACTGAAAGCAGTGGGAAACCGTTAGCTGTCTCATTGCAAAGTTCAAAATGACGATTGTGGTTTTCCGAAACATTTCAGTCAAAGTATATATGCTGTCTGGAAGGTTCAGGGCACTCCAGCCACAGCTAATTCAAGGGAAGTTATTTCAGACATTCAGACGTTTCAACAGTTTAGCACATTCAACTCTCACATCGTCATTTTCTCTCATGCTCATTCAGTAAAGCTTTTTTTGCTTTTCTGGGCATCATCCTGATATGACAGAACACTTTCAGATTTAATCATTGCTTAGGATGAGAAATTGTTTGTCTGTTTGCCTTGTCACAAATAAAATGAAATAAAGCGGAAAGAAAGTGAAAAGGCCATTTCTGAAAGAGCCCTCTCTCCCTGGTAATGGCTGCCAGAGCCATGGCTATTGGTTATGAATGGAAATGGCCCTGAAATGCCAACTCACATCGCATATCTGACGGCTGGCTCAATTTTGGAGAATGATGACTTCTTAATTTATCCTCCCATCTCCTGACTTCTCTTCCTCTTGTGCTCCCATTATCATCATGGGCATCACCATTTCTTCTTCTCTTTTTACCTTGCTCTCTTTCTCTTCTTTTTTTTCATTTTCAATGTCATCCAAACTTCACTTTTTGGCATCTGACCTTTGATTTACCCTAGACTTTGTTGTCATTTTCTTCCCCCTACCTCTCTTTATTCCCTTTTTGTTTCTGTCCTTTCTAATATCAGTGACACCAGGCTCACCACAACTACGTTTGAGGGCAATCTGCACATTTTATTTTTTGCTTCTGTTGTTTGAGTCATAAGTACTGTGATTTATTTTTTTCTGAAGACGTGCAAATTGCATTTTGTGGCAAACAAGCCCTTAGAAGGAGCTCTGTACGTAGTCCTCTTTATTACCAGTTTCAAGACTGAATTGCTTCAGCTATAAGAACTATCCACCAAGGCCGACGCCCTTCGATCCTAAAGTGCCTTTGTAATTGGACCTTTCTCTGATCTTATCTGAAATTCTGACATTAAAACCCTTCTCTTTTCTAACTTGCCTTACAGCAATGATACAGTTGCAGTTATTCAGAGGCTTCAAACTCTGTGCAAAGTCTTTCATATAAGTTGATGAAGAAGAAACTTATGGAGCTGCATTAAATTGAAAAACTTTTGAAGTGCAGTGCCATTTTAATTTGGGTGACCTTGCCTATGAAAAATATTACATATACTTTTGCACATCAATGTATGCATAATAGGCCAAAAGTCCTTTTCACTCGGTCTTTTATTTCACTTCTCATTAGGTTATTCTCGGGAAATGCTGTTGAAACACAAATCTCAGTGAACATTTATTACATCTGGGCATGAGTCCACCCTCATTATTTAACTACTCTCACACCTTCATTTTTGTCTAATCTCCCCTGAAAAGAGGCTGCTAGCCTCACTGGGACTTCGCTGTTTAAATTATTAAAACAATCTTCTCTGTTCTCTGCTCTTCTCAGGGAGTTCATCATAGACAGCCTGTCGGTGGAGAGGAACCATGTGCTGGTTCGTGTTAGTGTTGTCGGAGGTCCATCTGAGAGGAGACTTCCTTCTCGAGCCCTGCAAGAGGTCAGCATCACCTGTCAACCTTCACCTGCGTTTGAATAGCAGTGTTCCTTTCCATCTGATGACTTAGCAACTGAAGTCTGGGAAGTTTGCACAAAACTAGCTAAAATTCTATGCATTTAGTTTTACAAGGGTTGAAGTGAAAAAATAATGTGTCTCTTATGCCAGAAAATGCATGAAAACGTTGCAACAAATAGTTAGGGGCAGACAAAATGCTTTTCCTTTGTCAGCTTTGTGAGCTATAAATAGGCTCCTTTTGTGAAACAGCTAAATGGTATACAACGAGGAAAACAACTGCATTGTTGTAAGGCTGTTTTGGACAGACCGGGGAAGAGTCCATTTCAAATGTGCCTGTTTGGAATGAGCTGACTGCAGCTTGCAGCATGAGTGAGTGATTGAAGTCATTCATTGCAGGAGGAATGGGGTGTGTCAGCAAATATGCAGTCGATTTAGGTGCAATAATCCAACAACATTGGTATGGGACTGCAATCCAGATATATGACATTATCTATAGCTGACTGATATTAGATGCATATGCTAACATTGAATGTTTTTTTGCAGTTTGCCCTGTGGGTCTGTGTTAATATACAATAATAAATAAAACATGATCAAAGTGAGCCCTGAAGAGCAGAGCTAACGCACAAATACACAAAGAAAAGAAGACAGATATAAGGATGTACTTACTCAATGAAGCATGTGTCTGAGCCTGAGAAGCAGAACTGATGTCAACCAAGCCAATCACTGCTGAATTCAATTCAAATTTTGCTAGTCGCTTGCTTTGACACAACCATTGTAGTGGTAAAATATTGGGACAGCTGATAGTTACTAAAGATAGCATCCAAAACAAGCTCACATTGAGCAGTAATAAGTTTGCATCAGTTTGAATTTAGAATGAGCTGCGGTCAGTGAGCTGTTGTGAATGTGCTGTCAACTTCCCCTGAGGACGAAGGACTTCTGAGGATAAAATCATTGGAAAAAATACTGTTGTGAAAGTACAATAGAAAATCTAAAGACTGCTCATCCAAATTACTTCACATTTGACACTGCGCTTTCTTGGGACCCTGCTATACACCCACCAAATGTGAAGGAGTTCAGATTATCAAGAAAAAGAACACACACATGGAAACAGATACGTCCTCCTTTATAGTTGGACAATCACGTTGACGCCTCACAATTTGTTATCTCTTTATACATCTTCACAGACAAACTTTGCACAGGAACTTAATGCAAAAACACTAAATGTAAAATAGAGAAACTTAAACATTGTCACTGTATATGGCACAGTTATAGAGACTAAATAGCCTGTTTCTCCTAAGTCTTTCCTTTCACTATTTTTAATTTATACAAAAAAATATTCCTCCTGCTTGTTCGCTAACCAATCTATCATCCATCTCCATTTCATCTTGAGCTACTGGTAATTCCAGCACAGATGAAGAGCCCTACTTGATCACCATCAGCACTTCAGTCGTTGTTTGAAGCCTGCAGCCTTATTTACTCAGCATGTTTTGGGATAGATATCAATTATTCAGGTGTTGTTTATACCAAACTCAAAACAGGAACTAATTTATGCTGAGGTCAAGAAAAGGATATGAAAGAGATTTCTAAGAGGGAGAGTGTTAATTAGTTTAGCGAGTGTTTCCTTCATGTTTCACAGGTCACTTTTATGCATTTCCCCTGTTACTTGAAGATAATAGCAAAAGCAGAAAGCTGTTAAGTACTAAATTTGAAGTTTACAAAACAAATGGAATAATACTACTCTTGGTTAAACATGAAATAAGAAGCATTACTGTGTTAAAACAATTGTTAGCACTGACATTTCTGATAGTGTGGGTTCTAATATTTACCAGCAGCAAGGAAAATTGATGAATGCCAGGATGGCTATGAAAATAATATTTTAAATGTTTTGATTTTAATTAAATGATAATTCAGATATTTAATTTGTCAGTAGTAGAGCTTTCTTTCTCTTCTGCATTTAACAAAAGTATCCCAAAACAACTCTAGAACCCTGTTTTTGGAAAACTTTAAGTGTGCACAAAAGGGCTAAATTACCAGGGGACAAGGAAGTCCTACCTGTCATAACGTCTCAATATGACCTGTGTGCAGGACAGCAGCTATCACTGAGCACAACATGGTAAAATCTTTGGGCATTTTTAGTCTTTACTCAAGATGCTATATCTTGAATTTAGGAGTCAGCTCAATTACACTGTACCCCATTAAATTACACAGTGCAAAGAAACAGCATTTACAACCTAATGGAGAGACATAAAAATTTCCAAAAACGTCATTCGTATGCAGCATGGCAGTGCAGTGTGGCTAACTCCTTCACTTCAATTAGGTGGTGTGGGGTTTGCACCTCCTACAGTCCAAAATATGCAGTTTTCTGTGTGTGACGTGTTATTGACTGCTGACCCGGGTAGTGTATCCTGCCTCTTGTACATTGACGAGGTAGGATAGTACTTTATCTCTCTGTGGGAAGGATAAGCCAGTTTATTATATAGGATCATTTAGAAGATGATTAAGTAAGTACAGTGTGAATATTTCCATTTTTTTAGTTTTTTTTATAGATCATGAAAAAATCTTCTGGGATTGTTGAGGAATTTGGTTTCAATATTTGTAAAATTCTGGCTATAGCCCATTCTAACTACCTGTATGTCCTGTTATTAAGCTTCCAAAAACAGTCTTGTGAAGAGTAATGCAAAAGAACATTTACATGTGGAAAAAAAACTG
Organism: Amphiprion ocellaris; assembly: GCF_022539595.1. Lineage (NCBI taxonomy): Eukaryota > Metazoa > Chordata > Actinopteri > Pomacentridae > Amphiprion > Amphiprion ocellaris. The sequence continues at coordinate 14,756,091 of NC_072777.1, read as the reverse complement.
TATAAAATGGCAAAAAAAAGTCAGGTCTTGCAAATCATGTTGCTCTAAGAATCATCAAGAGTTCCTAAAGCCGCATAAAGACTGTCTGCAAGCATTGGTGCCTTCTCAACATTCGTTTTTCCCAATGTTCTCAGAGAACCACATTACTGAGAGGTACACTCAAATATCAGCAGGGATTATTGTTAGTCGAGGGCACAGACAATTGGATAAAGAGGTCTGCTTTTTAAACCTCATTGACATTTAGAGCATATTATTTTGGTATGTCACATGCTGAGCTATGACTCAAAAGTTATGGTTCTTTAACAATAAGTCATGACAAGAATAATGAAATGGCTGTGGGCTACAAAGAAAGGAATAAATGAAGGAAGAGAGAAAGAAAAACATAGACCAGAGGGAACCAGAGACGGCATATAAATATAACCAAATGTTTGATGAACTGCTACCACCTTAGTGCAAGACAACAGCTCAGCAATAAAATCATCAGTAGTTGCTGTTAAACTGTATTACACTGTTCACATTTTCTATATTTTTCTTATCAGATGCTGATGCGTCAGTAACCCAGAAAGCTCATAAACAGCCATAACGTCTATCTAGTGGGAGCAGAGAGGAAGTAAATCAAAGATATTATTGCGATTTTCATGAATCACGTAGATTTAAAAAGGACATGCAATCGTACACATCAAAGCTACACGCGCACACACACACACACACACACACACACACACACACACACACACACGCACACACACACAGAGTATATATTTTAGTGACATTCTAAGCATGTGAGTCTAGAATCCCAGATAGAAATTTGTGGCTGCATTCCAAATGACAAACCTTTTTTTTTAACTTATACATACATCCAGCGAGGAAAAACATTTTATAAACCTTATTTTTTGCAAAGATGTGAACATTTGACTTGTGATTCTGTACCTGCAGTTTCTACGTTCAGATGACCATTCCCTATTAATTTAGATAGGACCCTGGTCTTGTTAGCTCAAAATAACTGCCTGGGGTATTACTAAGATGGCTGTGAAGCAGTCAGCCTTGTCTATAGGTGCTCTGGCAGTAGTCACTGAGTTTCCTTATCTGCTCCCCCTCAGGGAGAACATCCTTACCCCTGGCCTATGTTTTCATGCTATCCTCTACCTCGATGCTACAGTTTGGACCCACCAGAGATCCAACATAGCTCACAGGGTAAGAGAAACATTGATGTAATTGCCAGCATTTATGTTCGTTATGGTGATTTTTCATCTGTTGCTTTTCTCCCATGTACAGACTCTGAGATCAGCACATTTCTGGCTTCATCAAAAGACTCAAACAATGATGAGAGCTGGATGGAGAACTGCCGCAGACAGTACTGCAAAGTCGTGGCCTCGAAGCCCAACATCCTAACTGGAAAAGGTAAGCTATTGGTTCTCTGGGTTGCTTTCTAGCCGGGACATGTCAAGACTTAATATCATAATGATGATAAAGCACATATACAGATAATAGACTCCTGCTGACAGTGTTGATTGTAGAAGGGAATGAGTCTCTGTGATGACTGGGCCATTGGAAGTTCAGCTGGAAATGCACTTTCAGACAAGAAAATTAATAAAGACTTAAAAACAACTGCAATAAATATCTGTTGTAGCAAAAAAAATAATGCTAACCAAGGGGCACGAGTGTCTCACAAGCCATTCTGGGTAATTGAGTGTTACGTGCTGGAGGGAGGTGGTAATCCACCTGATACTGTTTAGTCACTGACAAGATGCTTGAAGGAGAATAACTGGTGCATTTCATCAGTTCATAGCTCACAGTAACAGCTTCCAATCTAAAAGCCATCCATGAAGATAAACACTTCAAATTGATCACATTTATCACAACATGCAAGACAAAAATTGTGTTGTCCTCATGGGCTTTTATTCATTTCACTCCTTCATATCAATACTATCTGACCCACAAATCCGTCCATGGTCAAATGTAACTGTCTTTACTTTCACCTTCATTGTAGTGGGGATGCTGTCTTCACAGACAACTGACTGTTGCAGTGGCACATAGGAGAATATCCATTTACACCTTGTATTAACTTTCAAATAGACTTTATTTTTTTATGAATGTTAAAGATACATTATTGCCAAGGCTAAATGAGATATTATTGGGTAAGTCTTAAATAAATATCCCTCAGGCAATCTTATTTTAATCCTTCACAAATGCTTCTTGGAAGCACCCAGGCCACCCAAAACAGAAATGATTAAATGTCAATGGGGTCTTTGTCTTCTTCATAACTCACAGTAACAGACAGAGAAGACTAACTGAATATTTATGTTCAGAGAGATTATAACAGCAATTCATCGTAATAACCCATCAGCTCAGAGTGTTCAGTGTAAAATACTTGTACAATAACAGCACCAATGGAAAGAGACCTGCACAGTACAACAGGCAAAAGTTGCTTGGTCATTTTTTTGACCTGACGAACATCTGTTTGACTGAAACACGGTTGATGAGAAATCAAATTTAACTCGTAACTTTGGAGTAAGTGTGTGGGTATTAGATACAATTAACACCTGACATTAACTGTGTCTTGGGTAATCGGATCACAAGAAGGCAGCTCTAAGTACAGATGTGAATATACTGAAGGTAACTGTGTATGCACATGTGTCCTTGGTCATACTGAATGGGCATCTACTTACTGATGTCCTCTGTATAAGCTAGTGTTTGTTTCTCATTCACGTGCCAATGGTGGCATATTAATGCTGTGGATATACTTGCAATTTACACGCCTTATGTATCCTGCGTCGGTTGGAGTGTCAGTTGTGCACATCATTGGAAATTATTGAGAGTGGAATGGTGCTGAAGGTGTGTTGTCTTCACCAGTCTCCTTGTTAGGCAGTTTAATCAATGCCTGATCCGCTGAGATCTAAGAGTTACCCAGACACTAACCTCCTAGAGTGCCACTCTATTTACAGTTCTGCAGTTTCATTTAGCAGATGCTTTTGTCCAAAACGACATACATCTGACAGTAGATACAACACAAGCAAGGATCTAGTCAGGAGAAAACAACCTGGATAAGTGCCATAAAACAAGTTGTATGTGTATTGTTTATGTCCTGTAAATACAAAAATTCTATGGTTCTCTAGTGTGGTCTCTGTAGTAGAATTGTCCAGTCACACACGTAGTTCATCAGCATGTATGTTACAGTTACAACACAGCTGGTTTTCTATGCAATTGTATGCTTAAAAAGTATGTATCTTGGTCCTAAAGGGCAACAACAGGTAACAACAGACAAAATGGCCATCTCTTCCTCAACTTCATGTGACTTCCAGGAGACAAGAAAGTGCATTGCTGCCTGCTGCTGTTTAAAAACAACAACGCATATATGGAAATTATGCATGTGTTAATTGGTGATCCTAAATTGTCCGTAGGTGTGAATGTGAGTGTACTTGGCTGTCTGTCTCTGTGTGTAGCCTTGTGATAGACTGGTGACCTGTCCAGGATGTATCTGCCTTCACCGTAAATCAGCTGGGATAGACTCCAACCCCCCGCTACAACCCTGCAGAGAATAGTGATTATAGATAATGGATGGATGGATTTATTTGCATGTAGAGCAGGGACGTGAGACGTGATCACAAGTGACCACTCAAGATTCTAATTCCAGGTGTGAACTGATGTACTTATGGCCGTCCACTTGAGATCAGATCACCCAAGGCACATGTTAATGCAAGGTGTCAACAAGGCATTACTATCTTTTCATTGGTACTATCTTTTAACAGCCCTGAACCTATGTGATGTGTGTATAATACACCCCCTCCTCATTTGTATATTAGCAGCACATCGCACCACAGTCTACCTTCACTGTACTGATCCAGTGGGAAACAACATTTTGGCCCTTAGAGACAAAATGTTTGGTACCATGTGTGCAAATTTCATGCTTGAATGTTATTTCTCACCGCTGTGTTCTAGTGGGCCAGTCAGTCCTCTTGTCTCAATGGCTAGTTATGTAAATGGTATGTGAGCTTATGGAAATACATATTAACTAGAATGATAAATGTGCTATAGAAATGGATCCACATTTTCATTTGGATGCAGTTTCTTGTTAGCTCCCTGTAAAGTGTGTAACTATTTTGGATATATTGATAATTTAAAAAAGACACCTGCTGATGTCTTATGTTGTAATGCAGGTGCACTCCACACTTTATCCACCAAAATGACATATATCTGATGCCCATGAACCTTTCAGGAACTAATCAGCATTGGCAGCCTGTGAAATTACACCTACCCCCACTTTTCTTATGTAGGAGTAAATAGCTGTGATTCGTGATAGACAAAAATAGACAAAAATTCAAACAATGGAGGCCTGACAGTGCATGTACTGTACAGTGATTGCCTCCTTTCATCAGCACACTGTTGAACTCAGTGAGTAAAAGATCTACTCTCTTCTCTGTGGTGCTCACAGAGAAGAGAGTTTAAGGTTTTTCACTAGGATCAACCACAATCAAGATTTATTAAGCTCCCCTATGCTTTGGAAGTGCTGTTTTGTTTGGCATGTCATTAACCACACAAAAATCTGACATTTAACTTTTCAAGAAACATTCAGAGAAGGAAATTGTATCTTTTATAGGCCAACTACTAAATTAACTTAATTTCCTCTGCAATATATTGAACATTTACTTATCTCTAGTTCTGTGTGTGAAGCCGCTGTGATTAACACTTGTGTCTTTTACAGGCTTCCATTCAGTGTGAAGACAGAAATGATTGACTATACTATCTCTTCATCAAAACACTTAGAATTAGAATGGTTTCATATTCAGTACCTCACTATCTTGTCAGTTTACTGATTGCTTAATTCACCTCCCTTAACAGCATATCAATGAGATGCATTCGTTAGTGGTTCAAGTCACTGAGTTGCATTGTGAATCCTGCTAGCAGTTATGATCCGCTCTTACTGTGTTTTCTAAACTAGCAGCTTGGGAAATGATCGGAAGGCTGCACTTCAGTGTTTACAAAATATCTTATATTTGAGTACAAAAGTGCACCTGCATCCTTGTAGCACCTGGGGGAGGTGGATTTTTAATTGAGTATTGAGGCATTCGTTCTCTTGACACCAGGCATATATTTCATGCCAAATAATTTTGGTTCTAGAGCCAAAATAAGGTAATCCATAATGCAAAATGTAAATATCAAGTCATGTTAGGGATACAATTCACATTACAGCTGTCAAGTTAATCACGTTTAAGGAAATTGTTACAAAATTTGCTCATCCAAGTTCATTTTAAATGCTTAACTAATCAAATAATACAGACATTAACGATTTAGAAACCAATGACAGCCACTCACCTTTTCCACAAGTTCAAACAATACATTCTGTGCCCTCTCAGTCATGCTCCAGGGCCTCTGTGTTGTGAGAGATTGGAGTTGTATTATCTGTATTATTTTGTCTTGCAGCCTCATCACCCAGTGTTCCCCTTTCATTTCCACAATTAGATCTTCAGTGACTGTAGGTGGTTCCTTTGCACAGCAATGTGATATGACACTAAAAGCAAAGCTAACAGGGTTTACACAAGGACAGTCAGGGCCAGTGAAGCCACAAATTGATATGAGCGGATGCACATTTGCACAGCCGACTGATAATATTACTCTACAGGTTTTCCTACTGCTCTGCCATGATCTACTGTGTCAGCAACATGGCCATCTGAACTGCAATGCTGGTCCATTTCTAATCTTTCTATGTATATCTTGTATTACTAATTTTTAATGCTAATGGCAGTGATAGCTAAGCACTCTGTATGTCTTACAGGAAATATCTGCCCAGTCAACTTAATAGCACACAGAACAAGATGTTATTCATAGTATAAAAAAGAGTTCCAGTAAAGTGGCTGACGTATTTGAATTTGGAGATTTGATTTTCTTTGAAAGCACTATTTATTGGAGCTCTGGTTTATGTGTTTTTGCTTCTCAGTGCTGGCTGACCTTCTGGAGAATGTTGTAGCTCATCTATCCAGCTCTGCCACAGAGTGCTTCTTCACTCCAGCTCGGTACAAAGGTCAGTGGAGAAGAGCAACACCTTCACTTTTTTTCTTTGACAATTTAGTCAAACAAAAATAACTAAAGGGCACTGTGTGGATCAGTGAAGTCAGCCAGATACTTTGCACTTGGGACATAAATCTAACTTCTGTCATCTGTTGTTTGGCTCTTACTTGCTTTCTAGTTTATAAATATTACATTCAGATAATTTTTAGTTTTACTTCATTGTAGTGCTAGAACTTCATTGTACTCCTTCATTGTAGTGCTATACAGTACATATGGTACATAACTCTACCAAAACTTTATTTTGGTGCAGTGTATTGCATTTTATTGTGACTGTGAGGAAATATTTAGGGTGTGTATTATGATATCCTAATACAAGCACTAGGCAAGGGCAAGGGCAAATCTGTTTCACTGGGACCTGCTCAGCCTAAACCCACAAGCCCCTCTTCTCTTTTACATCCTCAGTTCCTTTCAGTGATTCCTCTCTTCAAGTCTTAGTCCCTTCTGCCAGAAATGTGTGTGGCTTTATTTCATGATCTCTGTCAGATGAGGAGAACAGTGTCCATGATGAACTACATTATATATTTACTTTTCATTCCATTGATAATGTGGCATTATGTGAAGAGAATGTACGGATGTAATACACATACACTACCAGTCAAACGTTTGGACACGCCTTCTCATTTTATGATTTTTCTTTATTTTCATGACTATTTACATTGTAGATTCTCACTGAAGGTATAAAAACTAGGAATGAAAACATATGGAATTATGCAGTAAACAAAAAAGTGTGAAATAACTCAAAACTTGTTTTAAATTTTAAATTCTTCAAAATAGCCACCCTTTGCTTTGATTACTGCTTTGCATACTCTTGGCATCCTCTCCATGAACTTCATGAGGTAGTCACCTGAAAGGGTATTCCAACAGTCTTGAAGGAGTTTCTAGAGATACTGAGCACTTGTTGACCCTTTTGCCTTCACTCTGTGGTCCATCTCATCCAAAACCATCTGGATTGGGTTTAGGTCAGGTGACTGTGGAGGCCAGGTCATCTGACACAGCATCCATCACTGTCCTTCTTGGTCAAATAGCCCTTACACAGCCTGGAGGTGTATTTGGGGTAGAGACTATCCGTTCACCTTTAGTTTTGATGCCTTCAGTGACAATCTACAATTTAAATAGTCAAAAGAGTATTATACAAATAAAGAGTGACATATGGTAATACTAATGGATGTACATTATATGCACACATTGGTCAGTGCTGTTTCTGACATGGTTTGTATATTCCAACTGTGTGTGTCATGCCTCTTTTATACACTCTGGGTGCCACAAAGACTTACGGAAAGGATACATAGAGAAGAAAATCATGCTGTGCCAAGACTCACATGCCTTGAAGTGTGAATAGATGTGAAACTGCCAGGGGTGGGATGACTCAAGACGTTAACGGTGATGAAACTGTCTGGGGAGGGATCTCAAGACTGCCTTATACATACCTGATAAGTCATGTGGTAAACCCCTTCCTCTTTTGCATTTGACTGTTCCAGTTTAACATAGATGGTATCAATAACTCCTCTCCCAAGCCATGTGATAGAATGTGGACATTACTGTGCTTTAGATGCATTTAGACTGCTGAGTCTCATCCAAAGTTGGAGGCTCCCTTGTGCTGTGCCATGTGCTTGTGGAGCAGTTGTGAATGGACCCTCAGCCTTGTGTTTTGGGGTTGCAAATAATTACATGGGACTTCCCAGCAGTTAGTTAGAACTGAGAAAGTGTCTTGTATGAGTGTTGAAACATCTTCAAGAACCAAAAAAGAGAAGTGTTTTTCTCAAAGTATTTGGATTACAATGACCTGGATGACAAAGAATCTACTCAGACATGAACCATTAACCAGAGGCAGCGCTTCCACTTTAAGGATCTCTGCGCTGCATCGTCCTCAGAGGAGGGCAGAGTTAGAAGGCTTTGGTAAAGCTTTATGCTTCTCTCTGATAGAGTTCCTAGAGGCAGTTGAAGAGTTCAGTGGTGGCACGACTCCAGGGGTGAATAGGCTTTGTCCTGAGATGTTAAAGACTCTGATTACTGTTGCGCTGTCCTGGCTGGCACATCTCTTCAATGTCATATGGAAGTAAGGGGCATGTCCCTGAAGAGTGGCAGACAAGGGTTGAAAATGTGGAGAAAAGTCTTCTCATTTTCAGAGTATTTTTCTACCCCAGATTTGTTATGCTTCACAAATCAAGAGAGTGAATGATTTCAGCAGGTTGGCTTGTTTGGTAGCCAGTGGGCTAAACAAGCTGATCAGACTGATGGCAGCCAGAGAGAAAGGATGCTAATTAGTGAATACCCAGAAAATCTTGCAAACTGTAACTCTTCCTGCAGGTAGTAAAGTGTTAATTGGATATTTATTGGTGTTAATTTGCATTTTTTTAAAACAAAAATACTGTTAAACCCCATCATGCCCTTCACCTGAAATATGTTCATAAGCTGTACTAACAAGAGTCATGTTCTTTGCTTTTAACTTCTAACACACCATCAAATCTCTTCCACAGTAAATTTAACAAACATATTTACTTTATTTACTATATGTTTAATCAAGTTGAATTATTTTCTATATAGAAGGAAATAATCAGAATCTTGTATTGATGAAGTTGTATCTGCATTCTATGCTTAAAATTATTTTAATCACTGGAAATACAGATAAATGAGACTTACTAATAAATGCTAATGTTTTGACATCTGTGTAATCATCTGGCACTGATTAGTAGCATTGTTATAATTATGACACTGTTATCATCTGCCATCAGACATTATCAAGTTTAGTGTGTTTGTGTAGCTAAAAGCAAGAACGGAATGTGTAGCAGCAGAAAAGCACAATGAATAATGCCGTTAATAGGATCACTGCAGGGAAAATAAGCAGATCGATGTCATCTGGTCTTTCTGATTCAGCAATTTAAAACAGTTTCTATACAAGGTAGTTAGGATTTTAGCTAGTTGATTGAAACATCACATTGTGCATGTGTAACGATCCATATCTGCCCCTAGCAATAAATGAAATAACAAACAGCTCTTCATTAGCACAGCAGCGTTACCACATTTATTGAGTGATTTCTTCAGTATTTTTTGATTCATCTTTTGTACTAGGAACTTGTCTGTCAGACTTTCAAGGAAATGTCAAGTTTAAGCATTGTAACAAGTTTCGTAACTGAATATTTGGAAGAACACACAAGGTCTTCAAGAGGCTGTGCGGAAGATATTTATTTACTTTGTGGCCCATGAACTACTGAAACCGAATAAGGGGAAGAGATGTTGGGTGTCTCTGAAGATCAAGTGATAGAATGCAACTTCATTTTTGAGAATAATCAGGCATTTTAATTTGTTCTCTCTCCCTCTCAGACCAACAGAGCTAGCAACTACGAGTAGACCTGTCAGTATCACTGTTAAGTGTCTCTGTAGTTTTAGCCAAATGAGCACCTTGCACAGCAATTACTGTGCAAATAAAACACATTAAAATATATTCACTTTTGCAGTTTGATTGATTTTTATGTAAATGCACTGCTTGTGGTAATAGCTTTTTCCCCACATGATGGCACCATAAAACATTTTTTAAACACATTAATTGTCAAAAAGAATATAAATATAATAAAGAATGTATGCCAAACTAAGTAATTTTCTTATTAAAGCTGAAAAGAATAATGAAAGGCACCTTCATAGCTCAACTGGTTGAGAGGGTGACCCCTAAACAAGGGCTAAAGTCCCCGACGCAGCGGCGCAAATTTCATTCCAGCCCTTTGCTGTCTGGCGCTCTACTAACCTGTCTACTAAAGCCAACAAAAGCCCAAAAAAATAATAAAAAAAATGTGTATGTATCTATATATATATATATATATATATATATATATATATATATATATATATATATATATATATATATATATATATATATATATATTTGACTGACTTGTCCTAGCAAAACTTAGTCCATTAATCAGTCGTCTTGTGGCCATAGTCATTGTTTTGCAATTAATCCATCTCTATTATTTTCAAGAGTAGCAAGGGCACTTAAGCTATTAATGGAAGAAAAGAGAGTGTTAAATAACATTTCATTAGCTATTTAATGACACTGTAGAAAATTCTTGTCATTTGCTGATTGTGAAATGCAGTTAGATGACTAACTGCTTAATTCTTAGAAATTTTCAGTCAGAACACTTTTTAAGAAGTGACAAGAGTTTCAAAAGTTAAAAGCCATTGATCTCATGGTAGCTTCACAGTTGCACCACTGATCATAGTGGTGTTTTCATGTGGTCATGTGTTTAGTACACTTGTATTCTTTTGTGTTGGCAAGATTATATTAGTATATAGTATAATTAAAATATTTCAAATACAGTGTTTCTTCTACTAGTAAACATAAAATTGTCTTGTTGTCCATCCTTTTCTCTATGCAAATATATTGTGTACAGTTTAGCCAATTGTAATCTCAATTGGCTAAACTCTACTGAGATTTCACTTCATGACAAAATGCTTCAAGTTTCAAGTCGACACAACCAATATGGTTTGTTCTTAAATTATTGTATATATTCAAAAGCAGCCTTCGCCCTAAGTATGGAAGGATATTCCAAAATAGCTTTTCTGACTTTTGAAAGTATTTTGCAGGTTTATGTCAAATGCTAGGGAGATGGCCTGATATACAAAAGAACTGACAAGAGGGATGTTAAAATCTTTGCATTGTGATGTCATTATAGTGGTTACTTGGGCAGCTGTGGCTCAGGAGCTAGTGCAAATTGTTTAATTGCACTAATCACAAGGTTGACAGTTCAAAGGAAGTGTGCTGAAGTGTCTTTGGTCAAGCCCCTGAACTCAAAGTTGCTACTGATGGCAGGCAAACACCTTGCATTGCAGCTTTGTCACTGCTAGCGTGTCAGTGTGTGTGAGAGAATGAGTGACATTGTAAAGCTCTCAGAGTAGAACAGCATAATATCAGTGCAGACCATTTACTTGTTTAATTGCTTAGACAAGTCATACCAGGCAAGTTTGTGTTATTTATTTCAATTGTTTTACACCAGACAAAATAGAAGATGAACACAAGATGCATAGCTCTACACTACCGTTCAAAAGTTTCGGGTCATCCAAGCAATTTCATGGTTTCCACGAAAACTCACACTTTTATACATGCGTTAACATAATTAGCACTAGGGTTTTCTAATCATCCCTTAACCTTTCAGCACGATTAGCTAACACAATGTAGCATTAGAACACAGGAGTGATGGTTGCTGGAGATGGGCCTCTGTACCCCATGTAGATATTCCATTAAAAATCAGCCGTTTCCATCTAGAATAGTCATTTACCACATTACCAATGTCTAGACTGTATTTCTGATTAATTTAATGTTATCTTCATTGAAAAAAACTGCTTTTCTTTCAAAAATGAGGACATTTCTAAGTGACCCCAAACTTTTGAATGATAGCGTATGTTAACTCTAATAACAGGCAGTGGTAATCAGAAAGGTTTAAGCCTCAGTTGTACACAGCTGTTAATATCTAGTTGTAATTTGCCACTGTGGGAGATTAGAGATGGGTGGATGAGCAGAGAATACTGATCTTCCACTCTGGAGTAACATAAGCTGGCAGTGCAGGGTTTTCAACCTGGATACGACGGCATTCCATGTCTGAAAAGCAAGTTACATCCACCTCCCCCTTGCTATAGCTTCTCACACAACAGATATCTGGGATGTCATTTTGCCTGGTTAAAACTCTTTTCAAGATATTTGAAAGCCAATATGAGATTTCCAAAGCATCATTTTGACTTGTCATAATTCCATTCTGTCATTCTGGTCATTGTGACTTGCAGTGAGAATGAAACTGTAGATATCTGAAACTGGAATTACAACTACACGTAATTCAGCTGCAGATTTCTGCAATTAGGAAGAATTTAATTATGGATATCTACAATACAAATCTAGTCTAGTTAATATATTTTAAAACTGCTTGTACTAGTCTCATAATAAAAATCTGTAATTTGGTATAACATTGCATCAACTGTTCATACAAATGAATATTGTTATTATGGTTACTCGTGGTTTAACATACTCATTTAGAGTGCTATGTTTAAAGGTGTCCACTTTAAAATTTAAAAATTTAAATCAATACCTGCCAACTACTTGTGGCAAGAACAGCTAATGAAAGGAAGCATCTGTCTATACTGTTTTTGAAATGGGAGCCTTAATAATGGATATTAGTGACTGAAAAGGATATGTGGAATGTGCTCTGTGTGCTTTCATTCATTATGCATATTTCAATGAGTAGAAAGCTTGTCAGCTAGCCGTGTTGCACTGAAGACTGAAATACTGTATGTTCCCACAGTGCACTGGATGTCTTTTTTATTACTGCTGTCTCTATAATTCTAGCAGAGCAGAGGCATGTCTCCTCTGAGGCCTGATGAAGAATCTTAATTCTGAGTGTTTGTTTTGATTATTTATTCATCTAAAGTCACTCGCACTCTTCAGAGTTTGTTGATTTTTCCATTTTATGATATTCATTTTTTATATTCATTTTTAAAATTCGGTCAGACTCATTTACATCATTTCATTAACACACAGCAATTATGGCAAATCGTTCTGCTTTTTTTGTAACGTATTTTTGTGATCATTTGCTTTTTTAACAAGTCTGATAGAGATTTAGATTTTAGTTGTTTTGACATGTGAATTAGAAGCAGCATTTAGTTAGATTCAAGATTCAAGAACTTTTTTGTCATATACACAGCAGAAACAGTGGTTACCCTGAGTAATGAGATTCTTATTTTGCGAGTTCCCTTCACACAACTGAAATAACAAATAAAATAAGATTAAATTAAGTTAAATTAAAAAAAATAGAATAAAATAAGATAAAAAATGTTCAAATAAATTCTATGTGCAAATGTTGACAACTTGTGTAATACTGTCATGTAAACAGGCAAGGGATATGTGCAAAGGCAAGAGGTATGTGCAAAATATTGCTACTTAAACATATTGCTGGTGAGTCAGTGATTTAGTAGCCTCATGGCCTGTGGATAGAAACAGTTTTTTAGTCTGGTGGTCCTTGCTTTCACATTCACATACTGTCTGCCAGACGACAGAAGTGTGAACAGTGTTTGCTGTGGGTGGGTGTGGTCCTTGATAATGTTGTGTGCTCTCTTTGTGATCCAGGTGAAGTAAATGTCCTGCAGTGAAGGCTGCTCCACAGATTAATTGTGCTGTCTTAGAGCCTCCCTGCCCTTACTGCTGCACTCCCCATACCATATAGTGATGGAAGTGGTTAGGACACTCTCCACTGTGCATCTGTAGAAGTTGCTGAGGAGTTTGGGGGATAATCCAAATTTCCTCAGCTTCCTTAGGAAGAAGAGTCTCTGCTGAGCCTTCTTGACGATTTTTTGTGTGTTGTGAGTCCAAGAGAGGTCCTCACTGATGTGAGTACTGAGGAGTTTGAAAATCAAATTCTATCCCTAATTGCAAGCATGTGACATGACGTGACATACAGGTATTAAAAAAAGATTTAAGCATATAAAAAAATCTCTAATTATACTGACTTAGAACTGAGGTTATACTAATAGAGCAACAAAAATAGGATGAACTGTGACTGTGTGTGACAATTTATCTATTTGAGGTGAAGGAAAGTACACAATGTGATTTGACATTAGGTCCTTATCAATCCTGTCTCCATGTCAGGGTACGAGGACAATATTTTGTGATTTAGTCACTTGAGGCCTCTACACACTGTACAATTTTAACAATCTTATAAGTTCACAGTTTGCTACACTGTACGACATGAATCTAATAATCTTTGGGCACGATGTCAAGTTTTACTGAGTGCAGACTGCATGATGAAAATGCAGCTAAATTGCAGCCTATGATGTATGATGTAGGCTGCTCATTCAGACATGAAGCTGACATGTTCAGAGGGACTTGTAAACTATATAAAGACTGGTTTTTAAACCCATGCTTTTAGTTTCAGGCCTTAAAGCCAGATGTGAGGTGAGTACAGAGAAATTCTCCCAGCTTTCTACTGTCAAACCCTGTACATTCACCATTCTGCACAGTGAAGCTCAGACATCCAAGTGAAGTGACAATAAAGAAAACACATTTTTCAGTGCATCTAATGCCACATCAGTCATGTAGCTACACATTGCTAGTTTTGGAAAAGACATGGAGCAAAGTAATGGCAAGTAATTCCTGTCAGATAAGAGTAAAAGACATCATTTGCTGTAAAACCATGTAATGAGTAGTCTCATTTAAGTAGTTTGTTTTGGTTAGACAGGTTACAGCTTCTCAAGAAATCTTTCAGTCAGTGCAGTTACAGTGAAGTGACTGTTGTATGAGATCTATGATACTTTGAATACAATCTTGCTCTCACTGCTACAGCATCAAAGCAAGAGTCTGTTATAAAACTACTGTATCAGGCTTAGTCCCTGCATCTTTTCGTCTGTTTGTCTATACTGTGACTGTCTCAGACACGCGCAGTCATGTGTGAACTACAGGACTTTCCTGGAAACGTACTCTGACCATAAGCCACTTTTACCAACTAAAATTTATTGACTGACATGATAGGCTTGCTTTTTATCCCCGAAAGTGAGACAAATCCTTTCATTGTGACTGTGCAAACAGATTTATGTCCTCACAACATGAGTAATACAAGTGTACACACACACACACACACACACACACACACACACACACACACACACACACACACACACACACACACACACACACACACGTACTCTTGTGTTATGTGCTATGATATTCCTCACACACAGCAGCCCCCAAGGAGGCCAGGCAGCTGTCAGAACTTTTGTTCAGACCTGCCATCTCCCAGTTACATGTGAATGGAAATGTGTGTGTGCATGTGAGGGGTAGAGATGTGCAGTGGGGCACCTCTGTGCGTCTGATTGATGCTGACTACACACTCAACCACTGCCCTACTTGAACGCTCCCAGTGTATGGAGAGAGCGCACCCATTTGCCAAGTATTAACCTCTGTCAGCTCACTGTCCTGAGTTGTGTCTCCTCACTCGTCATGACCATGACTCCTGCAGGCAGCTGTCCAGCAATCTCATTTATCTCAGCTGCCTGTTAGATTGGGTTGCTGGAAACAATGAGAAAGAATCTTGTTACTTTGTAACAGCTCAGAGATCCATGATTGTTCAGGTGAATCATCATTTAAAAAGTCCCCCCCCCCCCCCCCCCCCCCATGATCAACCTTTGGCTAAACCACTTTCTTCAGTAATTTACCTGTAAAACATACACAAAACCTTAACTTTATTGACACACTAATGTCAGTTTTGTATTACATTATCTTGTCATTCCAAGACAGTGCAACTTGGTGAATACAGAGGAAAACTAAAGAGAAACAAAAAACACAAGAAAGAATATCATATTTGACATAATCTATCATATTGCTATGTAGTGTAGACATAGCATATATTTAAACATACAGTGTTTTTGAAGAGTTAAATTATTTTAATACTACACAGTATATCGGACTTTCATTATAACTCTGGGAGCTGTCACCTCCAGAAGTTCTCCGATGATACAGCCATTGTTGGGTGTGTATCTGAAGGGGACAAGCGGGAGTACAGGACGGTCATCTCTGACTTTGTTGACCGGTGTGTGCGAAACCATCTGCAGCTCAACGCCAGTAAGACGAAGGAGATGATCGTGGACTTCAGCAGGAGGACGACACCCCAGACTGCACCGGTGAACATCCAGGGTTTGGCCATTGAGATGGTGGACACATACAAATACCTGGGTGTTCACCTCAACAATAAACTGGACTGGACACACAATACAGAGGTTCTGTACAAGAAGGGCCAAAGTCGTCTCCACCTGCTGAGGAGACTGAGGTCCTTTGGAGTGTGCAGGACTCTGCTCAGGACATTTTATGACTCTGTGGTAGCGTCTGCTATTTTCTATGCAGTGGTCTGCTGGGGAGCAGGGAGCACTGAAAGGGACAGAAAGAGACTAAACAGACTGGTCAGGAGGAGGTTCTGTCCTGGACTGTTCCCTGGACTCCATAGAGGAGGTGGGTGAGAGGAGGATGTTGGCAAAGCTCACATCCATCATGGACAATCCCTCTCACCCACTGCATGACGCTGTGGGGTCTTTAAGCAGCTCCTTCAGCAGCAGACTGAGACATCCACCCTGCAAGAAAGAGCGCTATCGCAGGTCCTTCATTCCATCTGCTATAAGACTTTACAACATCAGCATCACTGGCTGATGTTAACATAAACTGGACTATATCATTACCACCCCAAACCATAAAATTTGCACAGACATTCTTGCACTGCTACATCTTTGCACTTTTTAAACTTATTTTTTTGAGCCACTTTATATTGCATTGTCTTACAGTGTGTCACTACTGCACTATTTCATCCTCATTTCTCATCCCTGTACATATTGTAAATATTATTACTACTGTTCTATTATTATTTTATTTCTATTACTACGTTTATTGCTACATAAGCTGCTGTAACAATGTGAATTTCCCCTGGCGTGGGGAGAAATAAAGGACTTATCTTATCTTATCTTATATAACCAATGTACACTACTGTTCAAAAGTTTGGGGTCACCCAGACAATTTCACGTTTTCCATGAAAGCTCACACTTTTATTCATGTGCTAACATAATTGCACAAGGGTTTTCTAATCATCAATTAGCCTTTCAACATGATTAGCTAACATAATGTAGCATTAGAACACAGGAGTGATGGTTGCTGGAAATGTTCCTCTGTACCCCTATGGAGATATTCCATTAAAAATCATCCATTTCCAGCTAGAATAGTCATTTATCACATTAACAATGTCTAGACTGTGTTTTTCATTAATTTAATGTTATCTTCAATGAAAAAAAAATGCTTTTCTTTCAAAAATGAGGACATTTCTAAGTGACCCCAAACTTTTGAACAGTCATGTACATAAAGACCATAATCAGGAAGCAGTAAGTGGTTCACTGGGTTTAGCTCAGCCTCATTAAGCACTTAACATGCCTTTTAGACAGCTGTAGTATTAAAGGTTGTACATGAATACAGTTTGGAGCTACTTGTACTCAAGAATTTCCATGTTATGCATCTTTATGTTTCTACTTCCGTGGGAAATATTCTCAGCAGAGTGAAGCAGCCAACAAGTGCTCAGCAGTTTTGGGAAGTCCTTCAAGACTGTTGGAAAACCATTGTAGGACACTACCTCATAAAGCGGATTGAGAGAAGGCCAAGAGTGTGCAAAGCTATCATTAAAGCAAAAGAATCTAAAATATAGAACATGTTCTGGTTCATTTGACACTTTTTTTGTTTACAACATAATTCCGTATGTGTTCTTTCATAGTTTTGATGTCTTCAGTATTAATCTACAAAGTAGAAAATAATAAAAACAAATAAAAACCACTGAATGAGAAGGTGTGTCCAAACATTTGACTGGTACTGTACTTGTTTGCTACTTCTGAAGATCTCAACCATATCACAGTCTACATCATCACAGTTTCGACCTTTAGACAGTGAACATTGTGAGCACTATTCAGACCATGTTAGCTTGAAGGCTGACTGTGACAGTTCATTTCTGATTTTGGAAACAGCAGTTGACAGAACAATCTTAGCTCAAAATCCACCGTCTTCTTTGTTCTGCAGCTTTCAACCGGGTCACACAACCTCCATTAGAAAAAAGAAAAAAACAATTTCCTGAAACTCAATTTCACATTTATGTTTTTCAGGCTGCACTCATTAGTGGGTATATTGTTGTAGATGATGTGTGCTCATCTTTCTGGTAATGGGTCTCATAACAATGACTCACTCTCATAGGCCCTTTAATTCTGCCAGCTTCTTTATTTTCAATATTGCTTTAGTTTTAATGTATCCAAAGCACAGAGGAGTGTCTGGAAACTAAATCAACTCAGAGCTGCACATCCCTGATATTATTTCCTCATAATTTTCGTTACACTGAAAACAGACTGTCATAACTAATCTCAGAGATAAATTGCATGTGTCACCTTTCAACTGTGTCTCTTTTTGAGAAAAGTTAAACGGTTGTGATTATAGTTATTACAAACTGTAGAAAATAAGTTCTGGTGCTACAATGCTGAAGAGACAGGAGCAGAGAGGAATGGGCAGGGAGGGAATAAATACAACACGAGAGGATTAATCTCCATTAGACAGTATTTGCCATCACCAAGAGGTTTTTAGAGATGTTAATATGTGAGGAGAGAAGGGTGAGAGACAAAATATAGAAGTAGTTGTCCTGGCTCAGATTCATGTCCTTATCAAAAGCTATTTTCTCTCAATTAATGCAAGATTTGATAGCCTGTGATTAATCCACATTGCCCAGCTCAGATCTTTCAATGCTAACAATGTGAATTATCCCGTCAAAATGTAGATTACAGCTCCCGTATTATCATTTCCCTTGCATTTTTTGTGCACCCTTAGTCTGTAAATTAGATTTGAAGTTTTCCCTGCCTCTGATGGTGTCGGGATAATTCTCATATTAATTGTTCAAATCGTCTCATCATCTTACCATAAACTGTCTGAAGCAGGGGATCCATTTGCACAAATGTAATAATATTCTGTTTCCCCAAAGCCGGCAAGCGGTGGAAACATCTTCCACAACAAAATGTCAAGTCCTCCCACAGTTATTGCTGCATTCATCGTTCTCGCCACACAATTACTGTACTGTAATTCCAAAAACTAATATATTTTTATGATTCTGCACAAATAATGGCACTGAGTAAGAGCCCATGAGAGCAGCTAGTGAGACTGATTGCTCACCAGTTGTTTGTGTACAAAGCTGTGGCATAGGCTCTAAAGACACCCTGCTTCTGTATTTTCAGCTGCTGTAGTATCACACCGTAGGACCCAACTCCACAGATAAGGAAAAAGTCATGAGATAAAGAGCTTTCTCACCAGGCTCAAAGTTTCATACTGTATTTTTTCAATAAGTCTGCCACAGCCTTAATATCCTGAGTTATGACTCCGCTGCTCTAAACCATCAAAATGCTGCTGTGAAATTACCCATGGCTGACTGTTAGTGAAATTAAGCAAGTCACCTTGATACCACGCTACCCGCAAACATCACAATTAAACGGCAAATGACTGCCGTAAAACTGCCAACTACAAAGTTGCCTGTTCACTGTGTCACATCTGTACTGCATTGGAAGTAGCAATTCACAAGATACTGTCATGTTTTTCCATTCTCCATGGTCACAAGGCAAGCTGTTTGAGATGTATAGGGAGCGTTTTACCCCCCAAACCCTCTTTTATATACCCTCTCAGGGATATGCCTTGCTCTGTAATAACGACATCTCCTTTTTTAATTGCCCCGTTTTACAGCTGAGGAGAAGAGCGTGAAGAGTGCTGTATTATCATCCATGGAACAGCTGGGAATCAACACCTGTCTCAGGTATGTAAAGTAATTTTCTGTAGCTCATAAACTCCTATTTAATCAGTCTTCTTACGGCAGCAACTTGGGAAGGAAAACCTGCTGTGTACAAACGATTTCAGTCAGGTATTATAACCACAGAAGTCCAAGCTTTGTGTAAATAGCTGCTCTCAAGTATTTATTCTAAAAACAGTCTGGAATGCCAATAGAAAAACTGCTCGTATAGATGTACCTGACTTTCCGTGTTCAGTTTAGATGTTTGATTGTATATTTTTCTCATTTAGTAAATACCTGGTGTCAGGTAAACTATATGCACAAATGCAGAGACATGCAAGACTTCTAGAGTTGTGTGTTTTTCCAATCTCACTCATTGTGTGACTGTGCACCCTTACTGAATTTCCGCCTCCACAATTAGGCACTGTTGACTGTAGACTGGGCTTTAATCAGTTGCTTGCATATGAATACCTCGGTCTCCTTCACTAGTCTCTGCATACAAACAAGGTCTAAGCCCCGGAAATGGCTCAGTGAAGCTTTACTCTGGCACAGAGGCAGTTTGAGCTAAATGCTGACGCCCGTGACTCACAATGATAATGACTTCCTGATGTTTAGTAGGCATAAGTTTTACCATTTCAGTTTAGCCTGTTGGCATGATGACATTGGCTAATTAGCGCAGAACACCAAGGACAACTGGTGTTGAAGGGAACTAGGGCGTGAGATTGGTGTTAACACTGATGGGAACATTTTTTATGGGACAGCGAAGATAGACATTAATCTATGTATGTGCACATGCATGTAAATACAAGCACTAAGACACAATTCAATGCATCCTGCATTCAGCGGTGTGTGCCACATGTAATTGCTCTTTCCCAAAGCAGGACTTGTATTATGTGGGTTTTGCTGCTGCTTTGTTTTAATCAGCTATCTGCTGCAAGTTACTGTACCTCTGAATCCAACAGTTTGTGGGTGTTTTTTTTTTTTTTTTTTTTTTTGCAATTTGAAGTTCTGCACCTCTGTGTAAACAGGAAACAGCACAATAATGGCTCGAAGTATTCCTGATTGAAAATTCTCTTTTTGTGCACTTAACAACAAGCAATGCCATAAATCATTAAAAAAAATTAAATTGCACATAAGTTCAATGTCTTTACTTATTCATTTTACAAAAATGTAAAACAAACTGGAATCAACATGTACAATGTTTTTTCCAGGTGCCCAAAAGTGTTTCCACTACTGAAAAGAAAATGTTAGCTCTGTTGACAATAGCAATTGTACTAACCTCACTTAGATTCTAAACTAGTTTCAATCCAGTCTCCTCTCTGCTCTGTGTAAACACAGAACGCAGTTCAGCTGAAGAGTTCCTTATTTTTTGTAACAAGACTTATGGTTGCATCTTAGTCAATAATGGCTTTTTGATTTGAATGAGTATAGCATAGTTTTTAGTTTTCTACAGAACAGGGTTACTGCTTATTGTGCACTTTTTGCATTTTTTTAAATGCAAGAAATACATTTTTCAACAAATCTAATATTAAGCTTAGATTTGGTTGATTTTTCAAGAGAAAAGTTACAAATAGAAAGCTGATAATCCAGCGATTCTTCCTGTTTTTGCAGTTTCTTGTTCAGATTAATGGTGTCACTTGGAGATTTTTTTTTTTTTAAAGAATGTGTTTTGAGGTTCATTGGGTTATTTAGATTTGTCCTCTAATTTTGTTTGCTGATTTGAAATTTATGAAATTAACAGTGGGCAGAAAAAACATATTAACCTTTCAGTATATTATAATTGTAATTGTCTGAGAAAAAAGCTAGACTTGTGCACTTTCTTCTCCCCTAGGTTTTAGAAAAGAACACAAAAAGTACACAGCAAAACCAGGATGTAGTGGTACAAAGAGTTAGATGGAGGACTTTCACTTAGGAGGATGGGTTTTTATCCCAGATGAAGCCATAAATTAATGTTGACTTTTAAATTGACCACCTTTGCTCATCTAGTGGGAGTGACTTTGAACAGTGAAGAGAGGGGGGTCGTATATTTTCAAACACAGCCTTTATTTATTTATTTATTTATTTTTGCCTTTTTCACATTTCTGCCTCCTGCCACTTTAACCTATGTTTAAACCCTCTCAAAAATTCATTTTCTCACTTTCATTTTTCAACAAGCCCAGGAACTTAAGGCCACTAATTTGACTGAGGCCACGCTCAACATACCAATAAACCACAAATGTACACCGAAGATGAAAAGGGATGAAGGTGATTGCTGAAGAAATGGGAAAAGTGTTTCTTTTAGACAGACAGGAGATTGAAATGGAGTGCAGCAAGAGATGCAGTTGAGTGTTTTCCAGTTCAGCAGCTGAACACACCTTTGTTGGCTGCTTTTATCAGAGGAATCTGAAAGCCCAGTTGAGATGGTCTGTCCATGCAATCTTTTTTACCACTAGGTAGACTTTGTTAAAGAAAAAATGCTGCAGAATAAACAGGATTATCATTTTATTATTATTCCCCTTTACTCATACATGAATATCAGGCACTTACACCTACCAAAGGTATGTAAAGATTCTGCTGCTTTTCTGTTTGCACTCTAATGCTACTATATAAAAGACCTTCTGACGTGCTGCTATCAAGATACTGCTTATTTTATGTCTGTAATGACAACCTACTGCTACATTACGTAGCGAAAGTGAACACCTCCTCTGAAGGGTGCTCTGAAGGCTGCACACTTTCAGAGCATGTTCACAAGAAGTACCGTGTTTGCATTTTGCTATCAACGTAACACATTGTGAGTGTTACCCACAGAGCACCGCGTCTTATAGGATTAAAAGTTGTTAGGCATGAATTTATAATTAATCCTTGACTTACAAGTGTCAGACTTGCTGAGTAAAATCTTACCACGATGGACTTGTTGAATACAGTTTTGATGAGTCCTTCTGGGTATTTGCTTTGGGCCTCAGTGTTGCTTTTTCTCTCAGCTTGGTATAAAAATTTCCCGTTGTGCAATGTGACTTTCATTCAAGTAGTAGAAAGGGATTAGGGGAATAGAGAGAAAAATACAAGCTCTGAGAAATGATCATTTACAAAGTCAAATTTTCGTGGTAATATAGGTTTGTAATTCAAAACAGTGGGGGAATGAAAGGATATATGTTTCTGTTTAAAAGAAATGGAGCAGTAATCTGAATATTCAGATATGGAATGGAACCAAGAAATTCATTTAAGATTTCAACATGCAGGTGAAGATTTATATCTATTTTGTCTTCTATCTGCAGGTATGGCAGCTACCTCAAGCTATTGAAAGACGATGCTGTGAATGACCTGACGCTGCTATTGAAGCACATGAAGATCTTCTTGTCCACACAGAGAGCTAAAACATCATCAGAGCTCAGTATCCTTCACAGAGCCTACATACTACAGTCATTCATGTCCAGTAGGTAGGCTTTATGTGGCTTTAAACATATTCTCCCATTTAACATTGTTCACATTTTCTTGGGGCTACACTTTTAAATTTATAATAGGGATCCTACCACAACCTTAAAATGAGTTAATTAAATTTCTTACCATGACCATGTCCAGTCCATGATATAAATATAGAATCTGACTGATAAATGACTTCAGCAAACTTGTTTTTCTCACATTTCTGGGAATGGAAATGTGTAAAATCAGCTTGTCACTTTGCAACCCAAAATCAGCTTTCGTATAAATTAATTGACTTGACCAAAGAAGTTATATTTTACCTGACATCTCTCCAACATGTATAAAATATCGGACCGTACTATCTGAGATTCTGCGATATCCTTGGCATGCATTGTTGTTACAAGATAATCAGCAGTATTCATCTTTGAGTGCTCATAATATATACTGTACCACAGCGTTGCTCCACTATACAGAGGCTACGATATTTGTCTGTATGCAGTGGCAGCAGTGTTGTGCTGGTAACTCCACCAGCCTCCCTCTGAAAGAGAGCAAAGTAGAATCTGATAGTATCCATCTTTGTCTGATCAGCACAATACAGATTATCTTACTTCGTCTGCGTCTCAGTGAAAAGCCTTCAGTGTTCTTTTGTCCCAAATAGCATTCGATAGGCCTCCATTCTCCATCCGATAGTTTCCTTTGTAAGTGGACAAGTGAACAGGAAAGCACAGAGTAGAGATAAAGTCTTTACAAACATAAAACACTGACATTTTGTTTGTAAAGGAGCTATAATACGAAAATCACACTGACTTTTGAGCTAATACCAGGGTGCTTGTGATCATTTTAGTAGTCAGGTGGTACTTTAGCTGCAATTAAAATTGTTCATGAGAGGATTTAGACAGCTTGACCAGGTACAAACTGCACTGCACTGTAAGCAGTATATAAACACATAGAGAACCTTTTATATACTAGTAAAGAAACATATTCACAGACCTTTAAATTAATAGATTTGATTTTTAGTATATCAAAATACTCCTTGGCTTCTAAAATGTATCCTAAACCCAAGAACTAATGTAGTCTATCAGCTGATGTAGAAAAAAAGAAAATAAAGCCCTAAATGTAGAGAGAAGAAGCTGTTTAATTAAGTCAATACTTTAGTTTGAGATTTTTCAGTTTCATTCATGTTATTGGGTGGCAACAGATCAAAATGTTTTTCTTTTCCTATGGGACCCTGCTTTATTTATAATTCTTTATTTAAAAATGATGTCTTGACGGATTGTATTACAAATGGATGAGGCTTGTCTGTCAATCACTTTCAAAGAGCATACATGTGTTTTCAGGGTTGATCTAGTGGTTGAGCCAACTAGCTAAAACTGTTGCATCAAGATTACATTTATACACTAATCAGCCACAACATTAAAACCACTGACAGGTGAAATGAATGACACTGATCATACACACGTGGACAAAATTGTTGATATCCCTCAGTTCATGAAAGAAAAACCCACAATGGTCACAGAAATAATTTGAATCTGACAAAAGTAATAATAAATAAAAATTCTATGAAAATGAACCAATGAAAATCAGACATTGCTTTTGAACTGTGGTTTAACAGAATTATTAAAAAAAATAAACTCATGAAACAGGCCTGGACAAAAATGATGGTACCCCTAGAAAAAACTGAAAACAATGTGACCATAGGGACATGTGTCCCAGGTGTGTCCTCTAACTAGCGTCTACAAACTTGTAATCAGTCAGTCAGCCTATTTATAGGGTTACAAGTAGTCACTGTGCTGTTTGGTGACATGGTGTGTACCACACTAAACATGGACCAGAGGAAGCAAAGGAGAGAGTTGTCTCAGGAGATTAGAAAGAAAATTATAGACAAGTATGTTAAAGGTAAAGGCTGTAAGACCATCTCCAAGCAACTTGATGTTCCTGTGACTACAGTTGCACATATTATTCAGACATTTAAGATCCATGGGACTGTAGCCAACCTCCCTGGACGTGGCCACAGGAGGAAAATTGATGACAAATGGAAGAGACGGATAATACGAATGGTAAGAAAAGAACTCAGAACAACCTCTGAAGACATTAAAGGTGAACTCCATTGTCAAAGTAAATCAGTGTCAAATCGCACCATCCGTCATTGTTTGAGCCAAAGTGGACTTCATGGGAGACGACCAAGGAGGACACCATTGTTAAAAACAAATCATAAAAAAGCCAGACTGGAATTTGCCAAACTGCAATGTTGACAAGCCACAAAGCTTCTGGGAGAATGTCCTATGGACAGACCAGACAAAACTGGAACTTTTTGGCAAGACACATCAGCTCTATGTTCACAGACGCAAAAATGAAGCATATCAAGAAAAGAACACTGTCCCTACTGTGAAACATGGAGGAGGCTCTGTTATATTCTGGGGCTGCTTTGCTGCATCTGGTTCAGGGTGTCTTGAATCTGTGCAGGGTACAATGAAATCTCATGATTATCAAGGTATTCTAGAGAGAAATGTGCTGCCCAGTGTCAGAAAGTTTGGTGTCAGTCGCAGGTCATGGGTCTTGCAACAGGATAATGACCCAAAACACACATCTAAAAACAGCCAAGAATGGCTAAGAGGAAAACATTGGAGTATTCTGAAGTGGCCTTCTATGAGCTCTGATCTAAATCCTATTGAACATCTGTGGAAGGAGCTGAAACATGCCGTCTGGAGGAGGCACCCTTCAAACCTGAGACAACTAGGTTGTTCTGCTCTGAGCTCTCGTAGGAGGCGGTCGCATTTTTCCTCGCTCCGTATCTATCTCTGTTCTCCCCACACCCTCATGTCTTCTGCTTGCTGCACTTTTTGTCTCATCTCGTCTGTCTGACTTGGAGGGATCGCTTGGCACTGGACCTTCGAAACACCGATCATGGAATTGATTAACTGGTCTTTCAACGCAATTGACAAGATTGTCGCCACAAAGAGCACAGGCCTAGAGGAGCCTACCTGCCAGGATGGGAGTTTCGCCTCTGGTTACGTGATCGATGCCTGGGGGAAGTGGAAGGGGATCATGTGCCTGGCACCCCTATCCGTGGAGGATGTGGAAGATGTTTATATATTCGGATTTATGATGACAGACCTGCTGATAATTGGCTTGTTCACTGGCCTGAGCTTCTGGAAAATCAGGAAGACCGCAGATAGAAACGACGTCCAAACACTGCTGGTCTACGCAAACGATCGGATCACGGATGCCGATGCTTGGTATGACGAACTCAATCGTAAGATGAACAATTTGCTTGGTGTGAATGTTGATGTGAGTCGCAAAGTGGAAGCCATCAGGGTGAGAATTGCTACAGCTGGGGTCTAAAATTGTTGAGAGCAGTAGGGGGAAGGTGAAATTGCTCCTTTCCCCCCGCCTAAACAAGAAGGAACCTGATTACATTCTGGCGCCCCTGGAACAATAACAAACTCCTCTGGAAGTTTCATGGCCAAGAGATAGCTCTCCTACACCCCCCCCACCTTCCCAAGGACATCTGTTGACTTTTGGACCGGGCCAACCGAGGACGTCTCCATAGCAACCTGCTGTGTTATCACGCTTCCACCCTCGCGAACTGAGACAACGGGGGTGTGAGACAGAAGTAGATGGGCTACACACATACACACACATCGGACTCATTGAACTGAGGACTGAGCTAAACATTCGCACACACATTCCCATACCCCCTCCCCTCCGCCTCCACAAGCTTCCCTCGCTATGCACAGGGGTCAGGAATCCGTGCGCAGAAATTGCTGCACAGGAACCGACTAACTGTGCGGTGCTCCCCCCTCCACCACCCCACATCCTTATCCCAACTATCCTTGTCTAACGTCATGCTTTGCCTGTTGCGGGTTTGTTTTTTTTAGGTTCCTTCTCAAATTGAATTTCCCAACATTGGAGGTTTCATTCGGTACAACGAGCCAGCCTTTTTTTTCATTTACCCTCTGCTATCCCTACCCAGATCCCAACCTTTTTCTTTTTTCCTCAAGAAAGGCGCCACACAGCACTGCGCAGCAGCCTGAGCTGTCATTGGCAGGGCAGCTCAAATGAAATTTCGTTGTATATGAAAGTGTGCAATGACCAATAAAGCATAATCTTAATCTTAAACTGGAGCAGTCTGCTCATGAGGAGTGGGCCAAAATACCTGCTGAGAGGTGCAGAAGTCTCACTGACAGTTACAGAAATCGTTTGATTGCAGTGATTGCCTCAAAAGGTTGTGCAACAAAATATTAAGGGTACCATCATTTTTGTCCAGGCCTGTTTCATGAGTTTATTTTTTTAAACAATTCTGTTAAATCACGGTTCAAAAGCAATGACTGATTTTCATTGGTTAATTTTCATAGAATTTTTATTTATTATTGCTTTTGTAAAATTCAAATTATTTCTATGGCCATTGTGGGTTTTTCTTTGGTTAACTGAGGGTACCAACAATTTTGTCCTCGTGTGTATAATTACAATAGCACATGTCAAGAGATGGGGTGTATTTGGCAGCAAATGAACCGTCACTTCTTGAAGTTCATGTGTTAGAGGCAGAATAAATTGTCATATGTAAGAAGTATGAATGACAAGGGTCAAATTGTGTTCCCGAGATGACTGGATCATCCTCAAATCAGCAGGTCTTGTAGGGTGTTCCAGGTATGCTGTTATTAGTAACTACCAAATTTGGTCCAAGGAAGGACAACGTGTTAACTGCCGATAGGGTCATTCTAACGCAAGGCTCATTGTTCAAAGCCACTATAGAACAAATTGCTAAAAACGTTCTTCTCCAGTCATTGATTTACCCCTAAAACTCATCTCTGTATCAAAGTTACATATTTTGAGGTTTTTTTTCCAGGAAAATAATTAATTTGAGAATAATATTGAGACCACCGTGACCACCGCTTTCTGCCTCTTCCTTTGAGGTTCTAGAGGAGCCATACTGCATTTTATTGTTAATGTTGTAATGGCCAGCTGATTGGCTGATTCCATGCTAGTTAGTGATGGCATGCTCCCTAAGCGCTAAGATATCTGCCTTTTTGTAATCTTGTATTCTCTTTTTTTAGATATTGTTGAATGATAATTTACTTTGGGATATCTGATGCACAGATTTATGGTGACTCAAAAATTTTTTTCAACCATCTAGTATGAATTTGAAAATGTTTACAGTTTCAAAGCATCATCATTTATTGTATGCATTGAATTATTATAAGACCTTTTTTCTTACATTTAGCATTAATGCTGAAGACCTGTTGTACAGACTTTGTGATAGAAAGGAGGACAAAGAAAAGGTCTTATTATTTCCAAAGCTGTATGAGGTCTTTTCCTCTCTCTCTACACACCCTCCTTACCTTCTGCAGCTGGAGCACATCAGCTCACCTACGACTCTGTTCAAACACTGTAAAACTGCCCTAGTGATACGCAATGGCAAGTTGTAATAGCGGAGTAATTTATGCACATGTTTGAACTAGAAACTGATTCTGATGAAGCATAATGATGCAGAAGGTCTCACCCTGCAATTTGACAGGATTGGTTCTGTAGGTTTGTTACATTACAACACTGCAGTGTCGAGGTATAAATTCTCAGCCATTACGTTAAATGCTTAATTTACTCATGGTATGCATTCCAGCGTATAAAAAACACCACATGGACACGTTAACAGAGTGGTACATTAGGATGCAATCAAACAAGGACTGAAAACAAATTGCAGTTTTACTATAATAACATTTTAACACCATGAAATCCATGTAAGTTGAAGCTCTTCAAGCAATACATTAAAAATAAAAAAGCATTCCGTCAAGTCCACAGTGGTGGATTTGGAATAGGATCGCAATCATGCGATTGTCAGCGGACAGCTGACGTAGTGTTCATTTGTTGTCATAGTTACAGTGACGCCGTGCCACTATCTCGCAATGATACAGAAATATTGAGCAAATCCGTGGATCCAGACTATAAGCCGCATCACTGCCAAAATCTAATCACCTGGTTCTTGTGTCATTTCTGACCTTCCCTGAAAATTTCATCCAAATCCGTTATTCTGTTTTTGAGTAATGTTACGCACAGACAAACAGACGGACAAACCTACACCGATCATCACGTAATTCTGCCATGTTCCTTGGTGGAGTAAAAATACCAGTGGCAGTAAATTTCTGTATTTATTAGCTTTTCTCCAGGGGTCCTAACTCCTAACTTGTTGTGGAGATAGATAGCTGATGTTTTTATCAGTTTTCAGACTTGTTGTGTTGTCTTACACAACACAAGGTTGAACATGAACTGTAAACTTTGAACATAGTTAACAGTTGAACATAATACCAGATTCAATATTAGTATGCTACAGTGAGTAACACTACAGAATTCATGCATGCATATACACTACCGTTCAAAAATTTAGGTTCATTTAGAAATGTCCTTATTTTTGAAAGAAAAGCAGTTTTTTCAATGAAGATAACATTAAATTAATCAGAAATACAGTCTAGACAATGTTCATGTGGTAAATGACTATTCAAGCTGGAAATGGATGATTTTTAATGGAATATCTACATACAGAGGAACATTTCCAGCAACCATCACTCCTGTGTTCTAATGCTACATTGTTAGCTGATGGTGTTGAAAGGCTAATTGATGATTAGAAAACCCTTGTGCAATTATGTTCGCACATGAATAAAAGTGTCAGTTTTTATGGAAAACATGAAATTGTCTGGGTGACCCCCAACCTTTTGAATGGTAGTTTATACATACATACATAAACAAATCGTAAAACTGATTGTCTTTATTTCTACATTTAAATAAAAAGTAATAATACATTTGTAAAAACACTACGATGATATAGACTGTTCCATCTCTACTAAATCTTCCAGTGATTTATTTCTTTCAAAAACATGTTGCTTTTATCACTTCTGTGTATGAAAGACATTTTCTATGTTACGCTATATTCAGTGGGTATTTCCTGGAGATGTTGCAGACTAAATCTTTCTGTGTGCACTCCACCGAAACAAAAATTAATGGTTGACAGTGTTTAAAGGCAACAACTCAGCAGAAAGACATAAAAAGTAGCAAGTATGGATAGCCTGGGGTTGTTTTCTGGAGTCGAGCCAGATTCTGCTCTCACTCGCGATTAATCGCTGCACAGTTCTGCTGGAACAGGACAGACACTTGCATATCATTGCAGTTTTCATTGCCAGCAGGGTTTGAATGAAATTATCAAATGTCTAAATGAACTGAATTTAATGAGTAGATTCTGCAGAGCCTAAATAATCCACTTGAGATGTACTTGATTGAAGAAAACTTTGGGTTTCAAAGCTTCAAGCCTGACTGTGAATCTTGTTAGGCTTTTTTGTTTGCTTTTTTGTTGTAAATACTTTTCAATGTTGTGATGGTGTTCAAAATGTAGTGCAGTTACTCTTACTTATAGGAGTCATGATTGACTCCTCGTACCTTAAAATCACGCACACACACACAAAAACATATTTTTCTGCCTACTCACCACTGGCCATGCAGAGAGGCATAGAAACTGTCTGTTTTATGCTTTTTCATCCTATAAATTCACATTCAGAGACTGTAGCCAGAATTGGATCTTTGCAGTCTCAGCTGTGGAGGCTGCTCCTCGCCTATGAGATATTGGTGTGGTATATCAGGGTTAATTGACTGTCAAAGCATTACTCACTCTGTGGTTGACACTCAGTGGCATCAGTATCAGTTGACAGAGAAGTGGTATTAGTTTAACGCCTTATTTAACACTGCATAAGGGATCAGTTTCTTCTGACACAGAGAATTCTTTAAAATACAAACAGAATCAGTGAGTTTCACACTGTGAAATCCAACATTTGTATGACTAATTATGTGGTTTTAATGAATTCAAAATCCCCTGCTGTAGCTCTGTAGATCATTATGTAGTAATAAAATGTATAAGCAATTACTTAATTCAGTTTGATTGCTATATGTAAAGTTAAAGTTGATTGTTAGTGTTACTATTTAAATTTGCATTACAGCAGGTATATGTGAAAATAAAATGGAAAAAGCTTCTTTCAATCAATTCAATGTAGCCGCTCTATTTGTTTGGCATTGCTTTGAGTCAGTATCATTGATCTTTGTATCTTTTCTACACAGCCAGTGGCTCTTTAACTCTTCCCTCCAGTCACTCAGCAGGATGGTTATCTGGGTCACGACTGGCTGGCCTCCACAGTTTTTCTCATCACAGCTGGAAACATGGACCAGTCTTTACGTTTGTTGCTCAACCTCTCCTCGCTGCTTATCTCGGCTTTTATCTGGCCTGCAAGGATACATGCATGTGTGAGTACAAAAGCATCCAAGTGCTGCTATAGCATATTTACATTCATTGAGTAAAATAAAGTTTTAAATTCTACAGTAACTTGTGAATTTACCTTTTTTATCTACAGTATACTTAGTGTTGCATACTATTACTAACTCCTCTAAATGTTCAATTGAAAATTGAGCTGAAACAATTAGCTAAGACGTGATCTGGTTGGCTCTCTTCTAATATTGTAAATATAATCTGTGGATAAATATTTGAAATACATAGGGTTTAGATTGTTGAGCAGACAACAGGCTGTTTCAACAAGTCAGTTAAGGTTTGGGAAATTGACAGTTTATATTGCATTTACACTACCGTTCAAAAGCTTGGGGTCACCCAGGCAATTTCATGTTTTCCACAAAAACTCACACTTTTATTCATGTGCTAACATAATTGCACAAGGGTTTTTTTAATCATCAATTAGCCTTTCAACACCATTAACTAACACAATGTAGCATTAGAACACAGGAGTGATGGTTGCCGGAAATGGACCTCTGTACCCCTGTGTACTATTCCATTTCCAGCTGGAATAGTAATTCCCCACATCAACAGTGTCTAGACTGTATATATGATTAATTTAATGTTGTCTTCATAGAAAAAAACTTCCTTTCTTTCAAAAATAGGAAATTTTCTAAGTGACCCCAAACTTTGAACGGTAGTGTGCATTATATTAACTGAAATGACCACGTTAATGAATAATTTAAATACTTCTTAGTTACAGCTGTATCTGTGGTCATAGATGAATACACTGATTAGCCACAACATTCAAACCACCTATATGTGAAGTGAATAACTGTTATCCACCTACCAAAAGCGGTCCATGGAAGGAAAACTAATGAACTGTCAGAAGGGTCATTGATGCCCAATGTGGGGAGAAATGGCTGGACCATGTGATCATATCCCAACCATAATGCTGGCTATAAGATGAATAAAGATGTTTAAACTTAAAGTACATCTCAGCTATCTGTGTATACAGCCTGCATAGCTGCATACCAGTCAGAGTGTGTCACGCTGACCTCTGTCCACCACTGAAAGCACCTACAATGGGCATGTGAGCATCAGAACTGGACCACAGAGCAACAAAAGAAGGTGTGTTGTTTACCTGAGGCAGAGATGGCAGCAGGGCCCACTATGGGGAGAAGGCGAGCTGTTAGAGTCAGTGTGAAGCTCTGGGCAATGTTCTGCTGGGAAACCTTGGGTCCTAAGTTTATGTGGATGTTACTTGGACAGGTGGTATCTACCTAAGCATTGCTGCAGACAACATATACCCTTCCATGGCAGTGGTATTCCTTCATGTCAGTCGGCCTCTTTCAGCAGGATAATGTTCCATGCCTTCCTCCAAACATTGTTGAGGAATATTTTCAGGGACATTATGAAGAGTTCAAGGTGTTGACTTGACCTCCAAATATTTCCCAGACCTTCCCCAGATCTCAGTCCAGTCAAGCATCTGTGAGATGTGCTGCAAAAACCAAAATGATCCATTGACTCCCTATCTCATAACTTCCAGGAACTCCTGCTAACGTCTTGGTGCCTGATAACACAGGACACCTACAAACGTCTAACGTCTATGGTTTGACAGGTCAAAACCATCGTATTGTTACTTCTCAGTGCATATTTTATTTTGTCATGAAGCCATCTTGTAAGAAGCTACATGTTTCTAAATCCCTGCTGTCAGCCTTACATACTCAGATAGGGTCCTATAAGTATAAACTTGAGACCACATTTAACCAGTCTCTCAGCTCTGTACAAGATATTGCACCTTCAAATGCCCACCAGCTTGAAAGCTGTCCTGTTCTCATTTAAACTCCACATTCCTAGTAAATAGTATGTCAGCAATCTCTGAAATTTTACACCAAAGAAAACATGAATAAAAGATGGATCATTTTTCATATGATGATTTTCAGGTTTATGCTGTCATCATTTTTCAACATAGAGAAAAGACAAAGATTGTTTTCTACAAATAAAGATTTAAAAAATGAGTAGAATATCTGAAAGATATAAATAAAAAATAAAGACAACATGAGTCTAGGTAGAAAAAGTAAAAGGAATATTTTAACTCGGGAAGAAATTTAAAATGAAGCCTAGTTTCAATCATCCTAAATTGCGGGGGAGAACGGAGATGCTGAGACTAACTTTTGCTGTCATTATACCAGCCTCTGTCATCTTGTCTTCCATCATCAAAGTCAATTACGGCAAATAGACTTGTGTGCTATGTTCTCCTGGTGTGCTTGATGCAGATACAGTTGGTGAGTTTCTCACACGGCAGTAAGCCTTCAACTACACACTGTGGTCGATTTCGTCAATAGCTAGGAAAATAGAAAGGGCACAAATAATTAAGAGGCAGAGGTAAATTTAGGAGGTAATGTGGATGACTACACACCGGTAACACACATACACGCCAACATCTGAAGGTACACAGAAAGGCACATGCCTTTCTATTGCTCCAGGCCAGACTGTTTATATCTCCGTATCAGTACTGAAGACAAAGTCTGAGGCTTGTAAATTAGGTTTCTTTTGATTTTTGTTTGACTCTCCCTGAGTAGTGCAAGTAAAATTGAACACTGTTTACAGATGCATAGCCACAGTAAATCTAAGACAGTCTCAATATCGAGAGAGGTAAAAACTTTGTATTTTTTGCGACAGGTCCATTTTTCTAAGGAAGTAGCTGAGTCAGGAATCCCTCCTGTCTACTGGTGCACTGCTCACTATGTGGAGATGCTGCTGAAAGCTGAAGTCCCTCTGGTCCACTCCGCCTTCAGGATGTCTGGTTTCACCCCATCACAGGTATCATCTGTCAACCAGAAACACTGGCAAACAGCTCACTCAAACCTAACTGGTGTCCGATTGTTTCTATGCTTCTAGACTGAAAAATCACACACTGATTCATGCAGGCTGTGATTTAGTGTTGTTGGTAATGTTTTTCATGTTTTGGTAATCAATCTTGCACAGGGCAAACATATTTAATAATAAATGTATCTAATATGTGACAGGTAGATTATAAATACACAGTCCTAAATGGAATTCAGTCTCTGCATAGTCTGCATACAGATAAGTGTTTTTGCACATCATACAATACTAACTTATGTCAGCCAGTTCTGCTTCACAGTCTAAAAGAAAGGAGAAGAACTTCAGTTACAGCCAGAATGACTGTGCATCTTTAGGATTACCAATGATATTTTTGGGAAAGACGAAAGAAAAATCTAAACTATTACTGGTATAATTCTAATGTAATGTTTATTCAGTTACTCATAAGTGTGAACAAGAAGGCAGTTCATCTCTACTTATCTTGCAGACATGAACTAAGCACACCATAGATTTAATGTTTTAATGGTGAAAGGATCAATTTCCACCAAATGGATCCTTAACAAATCAACCAAGTTGTACATGTATAAATACAGTACGACCAGCTGATAGTAACTGTTGCCTTAGTCTCACATAGCCAGGCCTATCTTTAAAGCATTTAAAGCATCTTCCGTGTTGTCAGACAAGAGCACTGTGGGAATTAAGCTAATAAAAGGGCACCATGACAAAATCTTGTGAGGTTTAATGACCTCTGGCCAGTAGAAATGTACCATACTGCATATATTGAGTTATAAAACAAAATAAACAATGGATTGGGCTTAGGTTCATGCCAATACTGATCAGTAAAAATTGCCATGATTGAACATCCCTAGTCAGCAGTGTTTGTGTAATTACTGACAATGCCAGAAGGGGGGGACAAAAGTTCGCACTGCAGACTTAAGTAATCCATGTAGCTGTAGATATTTGTTATTCACCTCTGTTAGTTTATATTGTGGCCACTTAAATTGTACTAATTATTCATTTGTTCATCAACAATGCCTAGACTGAAAACAGGCTGCAGTCTGTTTTATTTTGTCACTGCTGTATAGATTTAATAATGAGATCAGTAAAACATCCAAAAGCCTCTATAATCACACTTTTGCTTGCCATGTTGATGACTTCCCTCTTAATTCTTCTTCTGCTTTGAATTCAGCCGACTTTAAAATACCTAAATACAGCTTTGACATTGAAAGCATTTGACTCTTTCCGTTTTTTAAATACCAAAGCAGTTTAAAACTTGGATCTTTGCTCCTCTGTGCCTCTTTCTCACAAACAACAAGGTACAAAAAGGTTTTTCACCTTGAATCCTCTTACGTTTGATCCTGTCTTCTGTGTGTCTGCGGTTGACAGTTGAGGCTCACGTAATGTACGGCAGCAGGGATGCTTATAAGACTCACCGCATTTGCATCAAAGATCTGAACTCGCTGTCTCCAGGGTGGAGTAATCCGTTAACATTCAGTTCAACTCTTTTGTGTTCAAGACGATAATGGGCACCTATTCTTCAGTCAGAAATGGAAATATCTAATTCCAAAGTTTGAGCTTTGAAAGTCTGACAGAGCAGCAAAGGCAAATGAAGCATTTTCCACCTCTGACATTCATACAGTAGAGGTAGAGGTGTGTATTGTGTGTGTGGACGTAGGTCTCAGTCAAAATCCATCTGCGGAATGTTTTAATATTTGAAACTGTAAGAATGTCTTGAGAATAAGAGTGTATGTGGATCATAGGACAAAGCATTCAGGGGCAATAACATGTTAATGGTCAATAGAGCCATTATTAACTTTACTTTAAATCTTTTCCCCTTACCTTTGAACCTATAAACTTTTCATAGATCCTTTCGAGGTTTCCATCACTACTGTTGCTCTCCTCCTCATTTCTGGCAAACCAAACATTACTAGCTGACGTAAAATGCTTTGCTACTAGTGTGGCAGTGCTCAAATGCTGCCATAGACAGCAGATGCAAAAATACAGACAGGCGTACCTGGTGTTAATAGGCTTAATTAGCATTGTGGAAACTCGACTGAAAAGGCCTTGAATGTAAGAGACATTAATTTAAATGAAAAACTCCTACACTTCAACTTTTAAGTGCCAATAATCAACCTCTTTATATATAAAAATGTATCAAATGACAAAGTGAAAGCAATGTGACAACACCACAGTGGTTGCTCATAGTGGGAAACCTACAAAGAATTATCACTTGAATCTAAAAGCTCCTTTATAGTAAGTTTAAGCTTGTATAGTTTTGCTTTGGTTTTCAACAATAAAAAAATACTAAAAAGCATGAGACAGAAACCAGACACAGTTAGAAAGTAGCTCTTAGACAAAGGCTCCACACATTTAAGAGACAGATATTCCCTTGAGATCTGGTGGACACAAAAAACAAAGGTACACAGGAATCAATATTGCACTTAGTTTCACCTGATGGATACAAACAAAACTCCAAAGACTGATCATGTTGCTCTATAATGGCAAGATGTTTTTTTTAAAAAAAAAACAAAAAAACCTATCAAATGGCTAAAACAATCAGTTAGTGTGGTACAAAGTTGAAATAATCTACTTTTTCTTTAGTTTGTCCCATAGTAGTAGCTGTAAAATACAAATGTTGACATATAATCTTATAAAGTTGTGAGGTGAATCCCGTAGACACAGATTATTATTAGCGTTCATTTGCGATCATACTTCTGCTCCTAGCATGAACATGAACCTGACAGTCAGTCATATTTCAGCTCTGTTTTTGGTCTCTACCAACTCCTGGGGCAAATATCTGTCAGTTTACCTGTTCCTATAAATGCTCCACTACGTTCACAAACTAATCACTAGCTCTGTCTGTCTGCTGTTTGGTTGACTGGATAGGGTGTTTTATCAGAGCTTTTTCACTGCAGCTCGAAATGAAGTTTGTCACTTATGTGCTATGTGTTAGTGCACTAATAAAATAAATCAAACAAAAAGTTGATGAAGCTAAGACTGATTCAGAACAGTAAAATTATGGGTCATCAAACCACAGATCTGCAGCTGTGGGTCTGATTGCACAGTTTCTGGCATATTTATCTGGTTGACCTAATCACCCTGAATTGGGTCACACCTGGATGGAGATCTCTACTGCTGTTAGCAAAATGGCTGTTCCAAGTGGCTAATTTCTGTGCCTACTTCTGGTCAGACTTGAAAAATAATCTTAAAATTAATTGTGTAAAAATCTTGTTTTTCTGAAACAATGACAATATATGATCATGACAACTGAAAGCTGATGAACAACAGCACTTTGTAATCACTCAGCGCTGCTCAGTAGTAGCGCTTGTGTTCAGTGCTTCACATGAAGATGTCGTCTGTGGACATATCACTGTGATCTGACCTGTTCAGACTAATGATAGCTGTGAGTGCCTACTTAGACAAGAATGAACATTAAGCAAAGAATACTGCAAAAAATCAGCCACACTCACCTCTGATCCCTGAGTTTTAACTCACATGAGCGCTGACAAAGAAAGCACATTTGCCACTTAGAAAAAGACCTGCTCTTGGAAGAACCTTGGTGGGATTTACAGTCACAGAGAGTAGAGTGCAGTATATGTACTTGTTTTTCTGTCTGATGGTTTAAAAATGAAAGACAGTGTAGATCAGTGATAATCTAATATGTTTATGGAGCGTAAGGGATGCATGTTTGTACATTTGAGCAGGCTTCCGTTGTTTGTGAACACAGTGACTAATTATTGACATGACATTTAGGTAAAGCTTAGTGTGGCACTGTTTTTTTTTTTTCTGTTGAATGTCTACGAGACTGGACAGAAGAATTTGAAGCTCAGTCAGGCCTAAGACTGATGGTATCAAGTCATGTTCAGGCCATAGACTGTATCAAAGGATAAGTGAAATTCGAATCAAGATGAACTGTGATAGCTTTATTCATTGCCATCATTCAGAAGAAAAAAGAATTAAATTATTTTTTCATTCTTGTAGTTATTGCTCATTGCCAAATTTTAGCATGCTAACATGCTAAGCTCTCTATTGTGAACATAGTAAATATTATACCTTCTAAACAACAGCATGTTAACTTTGTAACTGTGAGTTTTTTGGCTTGCTGACACCAGCACTTACTCTCTTTTTTTTCCTGCAGCTTGTTAATATTTGGTTCCAGTACTCTATTGTGAACATGGTAAACATCATACCTGCTTAACACTAGCACAATAGCATAAGCATTCATTGTGATTTTGTTAATATACTGCCTCTAGCATTTAGTTTTTTGTGTCTTTGTTTTCTTAG
Organism: Amphiprion ocellaris; assembly: GCF_022539595.1. Lineage (NCBI taxonomy): Eukaryota > Metazoa > Chordata > Actinopteri > Pomacentridae > Amphiprion > Amphiprion ocellaris. Next base: position 14,717,931 of record NC_072777.1, on the reverse strand, counting down.
CAAAGCTCGTTTGTGCTTCTGACTATTTGGACTGACCATTTGCCTTGTCCTGTTCAAATGGTGCGATTTTATCACATGAAAATGGTGGAACAGTGTCATCCGTTAAACGGCATTGAAATAACACATACATTTGTAAGTTGTGGCCAGATCTACCCCAACATAAATGAATTCTCATCTCTCATATTTCCCCTTCTTTAAATGTCTAAAATCACAGTAGTTCTAACTTTGACTTTTGAAGAAAAAAAAAAAAAATTCAGGAAACAGAGAGACTGTTGTGTGGCAAATGTCATATTACACATGATCATATGTGTATTAGGTGAGTTAGGTCCATGTTGGGCAGATGACCTACACCTAAAAGAATTATCAGTCAGGGCACATAAACTGCTCTAAATATAAGCATCTCGATTTGAATATGTTCTTCATACTCAGACACTTTCCTAAAACTATTGCAACACTTGTTGTTTATTTCACTGAGACCAGGTGGGGACTTTTTGAGCCACTGCATTGAAATCACAGATTCTAACCTAGTCATCAGCTGGAGAAGGAAGCATTAGCATGCATTTCTTTAGCTCTTTGTCCCCTAATCCAATCTCAATATTCAAGACTGTTGAGAGTCACTGAATAATTTCTCACTCTCGGAGTAAACATGATTCCAAAAAGAGTCATTCAGAAGACCTGATAAAGCAGAGTCAGCAGATGACGTAAATGCAGACACAGTAAACGGAGAACAGAGCAGAGTGTGATCCTACAGCTATGTGAGTACAAGTTCCTAAATTAGTCTTAAATAGATTGTCTATTATAAGCAATTTTAAAACTTTGGTGTCTGCAGTTTGGCCTACTCACCCCTCTGATGTGGCCTCTGATGATCCATTAGGCTTCCATCATCAAACTTGAGATGCTGGAGAGAACAGTCAGTACACACATCAAACAATGACTCAAACCCCTAGTATGTCTCAGTTGTATTGGCTTGTGTGGGGAATGGGCTGGAAATGGTTTATAACTAGCCTTACTGAGGAATTCAGAATTCTCCAAGGCAAAGCTGGATAGCCATACAAATGGTTCAGCAGAAGAAATCCGCTCACAAGCATAGAGATATTGTGGGCCAAGTACAACAGGGTAGAAGTGGCTCTGAGCGAGGCGCAAGGGGTCAGTCACACATGGCACAGAGCAACACCTGCCCAGAAGAGAGGGTTCGTGATAAACGACACATGGCAGCAGAGGAAGGGAGATTGATGTGCAAAGGCAGCTTCACAGGAAAAACATGGCTAATAGATAAGATGGGAAAAGCCTTGAACACCAGATGCTACCTGAAAAGATCGTTGAGAAATGGAAGAGGGCAGAATTAGCTTCTTCATCAGAGCCATCTAGGATGTTCTTCCAAGTCCCAAGAACCTGAACCAGTGGCTTGAGGATAAACCACCGTGTCCCCTTTGCAAAACACTAGCAGCCCTACAGTACATACTCACTGGCAGCAACACCAGCTGACTCGAGTGCGCTACACGTGGAGGCATACCCAGGTCCATCTGTAACAGGCATTAGTGTTAAAAGAAAGAAGCACCAACAACAAAGCTCTCACTCCTCCACTCTTTGGCTTTACAAACACCATTGCTTTTGTACCAACAGTAAAGGCCCCAAATAGGGAAACTACAAGAAAAGATTCAAGGTTACTGGATACCTGGGACTGGAGGATAAAGTTTGATGTGAAGTGGAAGCTGGCCTTCACACCGTAGATCATTACAACCTGTCTCAGGTCGGATTTGATCCTGTGGTCAGCCTCACAAAAGACCCTGTTTATCAAAGAACTGACATGGGAGAATGCAGTTGATGAAGCATATCCTTGCAAAAAGCTGAAGTACTCCAATCTAACAACTGAAAATCAAAAAAGGGCCGGAGTACACAGTTATTCCCTATGAAGGTAGGTTGTAAGGGCTTCATGGTCACGTCAACCACCAGGCTGCTGAAAGGGATGGAAGTCTGAGGACAGGTCCTCCAGCAGGTTATCAAATTACTGTCAGAGGCAGCTGAGGGGAGCAGCAACTGGCTCTGGCTGAAAAGAAAGGATGAGAACTGTGCGGCAAGATGCCTATCAGACAGCAGTAAGGGAAAAACCACACAGGGTGTAACTCAGACCCCAGGTGTCACCATTGAGCTCTCTGGAAGTGCCGTGGGCCTCGGCTGAAACACAAAAGAAGGAGGGTGCCCACCTGATGAACCTAATGAAGATACTATCCCTGGGGCCACTACTGTGTAGCCTATCAGCAAAATGCCAAGGAATAAGGATGCCACCTAATGGTTTAGGTGCTGCATTTTGAATGAACTGTTGTGGGCAAGATTTGTTGTCTCTCACCACTCATCTTTTTCCAGATTTTTCCATAGGTTTCTTCATGATAGACAAAGTTTTTCTTATATCGCGTCACCAAGTCCTGGGGAATTACTGGGGTTCTCTCTATAATATTCTAAGGTCTTGACTTTAATATCTCATGAAAATGGTGCCATCAGCTGACTATTTGTGCTATTTAGTTAATCATGTAAGTGTGTAACATATTTCTTTTGTCTCAAGCCTCCGTGCTTGTCTTGCCACAAAACCTGCCTTAAATGTGCTGTAAAACAAGGTTAAATGATTTGACTTTATGACCTCAGTGAAGCCTTTGATCCAATTCAAGAAAAGATTGCAGATTAGAACATTGGATTGCAAAATCAAATCCTATGAGCTTTAATGAAACCATGTTATTACTGTTGTTTTGGCTGACAGTAACTCTAATGGCTCCCTGCTAAATTCAGCAGTGAATTTCGAGGTTCTTCTGCACTAGCTTAATGATGCCACACTTGACCTCCAACTTTTATTTGTCAGCTTTAGGCAAATATCTTTCTCACAAACCTTGTAGCTCACCAGACCAAGGTCATCGGTTGGTTAGAATTTTAAAGCCAGGAGTGACTAAGCTTTTGCCATTGTGGTTCTCTGGCTGTGGAATAGTAATTACTTCAGCAAGTACTTCATTGTTACTTTCCTGCATTAAGTGCCTCCTTAATTATCTTGGTAATTGTTGAGTTCTGATACATGGTAATGCCATTTTAATTTGCACTGCCATGTTCAACTGAATGTAATATAATATAATTTATGTACTCTTGATAGTACTCCTGTTTATATTTAGAGGTAATCATTTGGTAGATGTGTATACTTTTACAATCTATGAGTTTAGAAACCTAAATGAGATGCTATCAGAAAAGCACTTAGCTGCAAACCCAGACACAGATAATTATGTGTACTGTTTTTGAATATTTGTATTTAGTAGATAAAGAAAGATAAGGTAGATTGATGGGAGGGGAGAAATATATATTGTAGCTACATATGTGATTTATTACAGGTATTAGAATAGCTGCGTGAAACATGACTTCTTTTCTTGTCATTAAGTAAATCAGTCAGATTAAATTTGGGGTCATTGTTTCTTTCACCCGTATTAAATGCAAGTGAGTAATGGCTTGAGTTTGTAACATACTGACGTTTTTTTTTCCCTACGTTGAAATTTAACAGCAGCATCCTGAAAAATCACAACATTTGGTTCTGTCTTTTTTTTTTTTTTTTTTTTTTTTTTTAACCACAGATGTGCCTCCACTGGCAGACTCAGTGTTTCTGGAACTACCTGGACTGGACAGAAATTTGCCACTACATCTGCACCTGTGTTGTGATGGGCCCAGACTACCAGGTTTACATGTGCGTGGCCATATTCAAACACCTGCAGCCAGATATCTTGCAGCGCACACAGTCCCAGGAGCTGCAAGTCTTCCTCAAGGTCAGATGGAGTCTCAGTATTACAACAGCTATGTATCTGAAAGAGGGGCTTGTATATTTATGTAGGTTCTAGTTTTCTTATGAGAATTCCCCAAAAGCCTTTGATGACAGTTCTAGAGTAATTCTGCAGGTAGACATCACTAAGGCACTAACTATCAGGTGAGATCATGAAGTTCTGAGACTGCACGTTGAAAAAGTGAAAACCAAGTCTGATTTAAATTTGGCTGGTGTTATCTTTAAATAGTTGTTTTGAGCAAGGAGCAGAGAGTCAGTGTCATCACAGTTTGATGATTTTTGTGACCGCAGCCTGGAAATTCTTGAACTTTTCCAGACTGACTGAACTTCATGTCTTTAAGTAATGAGTATTGCTTCTCTTCAATTATTTGAGCATCTCCTGCAGTAGTCTGGATTAGTGCAGTAGCTGAAGAGTTTGTTTGCTCGACAGCACCATTGCTACTGCACAGAACAACTTCTGGTTTTGAATGTGGCAGGAAGGAAAGAAATTCCACCAGTTGACTTTTGACAAGGCTTGTTTAAAAAATAAATGAACGAAGGAAGACCCTTGTGAATAATTGTTTCCACTCTGCTGTTACAGTGCCTACAAAACATATTCACCCCCATTGAAGTTTGCTATTTTCATTCAAGTCATGGTCAATTGAATTAGGCATTAGGCAATTTGCCAGTAATTTAGAAAAAATGCACTTTCATGTCAAAGTAAAAGCAGATTTCTATAAAATAATTGAAAATATAGCAGTTATACGATATTATGGGCCACAATAGGTAGATATATAAGTATTCACCCCCTTCAAGTCAGTATTATGTAGATGCACATAATACTGGCTACACATGCTATATGCATCACTTCAAAACATTCCCCTGTTGTCTTTAAACCATTTCCATGCAGCTTCTTTTGGAAAAGGTTATTGTCTACTTAGTATCTTTTTAAAAAAAAAACATTTTTTACTTTTATTAGCATTACTTTGTAGAAATCTGTTTTCAATTTGACATGAAAGAGATCAATGAAATGAGAAAACTTCCAAAGGGGGTGAATACTTTTTATAAGCACTGCAGTCATCTGGATTTTTTCCTGAGAACTTTTATGCAGTTAGTTTTGTAAGAAAGCTACATACAGCTGACCTTGTAAATGCAGTGTTCATCCATGATTCATATCCACATTACAGTGTGATAAAAACAAAAAAAAGTTTCTGAAAATTAACATTTTATTGAAATAGGTTCTGCTTGGAGAATTGAATGCTGATTTGGAGAGCAGCCCCTAAGTCTTCCCAGAAGGTCTAAAGTCATGATGTCCAAGATATGTACTCCTATTATAATCAAAAAGCATCACACGCATTGACATGAAGCAATCATCGTCATTACTTGTTAAGCATTTCAGTCCGTCTTGTCTCTGCCTGATAGCTCTGGTGTTAACACCAGCATGAACCGCCGCTGACAGTTCCTGTGAATAAAAGATCAGTTATGGAGGCTTTATCTGAGGAAGCTCCTCTAATGAGCTGTAGCATCAGATACTGCTGCATGAGGCAAGCTTTGAGTGTGTGTGTGTGTGTGTGTGTGTGTGTGTGTGTGTGTGTGTGTGTGTGTGTGTGTGTGTGTGTGAGATTGTGTGTGTGTCTGTGTGTCTGTGTGTCTGTGTGTGTGATGGAGAAACCTGCACCATCTCCGTCCTGAGCTGAACTGTTAAAAGTTTTAGACATGCTGGGTTGCGTCCGACGGCCTTATCTCCGTCGCTTCTCCTCTGTCTCTCTCTGTGGGAACAATGTGAAGGGAGTCTTTTACCCAGACAGATGTGGTATTAGAGGATTTTTTAAACATTCACACACTTGCTCTCTTCTACACTCATCCTGTCTGACTAGGGGGTATATCTATATTTCATCTACATTAAAATTTGAAAAGGCAAATGACTTGTTACAATTGCTCTGAGTCCAGCTGGAGTTAAACTGCAGTGAAGCTGAGGCAGTGAGAGGAAAAGTAGACGGAAAAAGACAGACAATGTACTGTCCGCCAATGACTCAGACGCCACATGAAACCACCAGTTTTTATTCCTACTCTTTGTCCATCCATCCATTATCTACACACCGCTTAATCCTCATTAGGGTCATAGGGGGGCTGGAGTCTATCCCAGCTGACTTAGGATGAAGGCAGGGGACACCCTGGACAGGTCACCAGTCTGTCACAGGGCTACATATGGAGACAAACAATCACACTCACATTCACACCTATGGAAAATTTAGAGTTACTAATTAACTTGAGCATGTTTTTGGACTGTGGGAGGAAGCCGGAGTACCTGGAGAAAACCCAGAGCACAGGGAGAACATGCAAACTCCATGCAGAAAGATCCCAGGTCCAGGCCAAGATGTGAACCGGGAATCTTCTTGCAACAGTGCTAACCACTGAGACACTGTGCAGCCCCCTACTCTTTATGTTAATATTTATTATTTTGGAAAATGTTTTTGTCTGGCAGCTGATTTGGTTTTCACACCTACTAAGAAGTATATAAGTGTATTATATAATATGTAGTAGTAGTACAGAACTTTCTTGTGTGTCACATAAAAAAGCCCAGACACACCAGGATTTAAAATGAGTGATTTCAGTTCAGTGCAGTCGAACTGCTGTGTTCCAACAATCTACTGGAGGAAGAAAAATAAAACTGTGTAGCTTTAAACACTAGTCTGCAAATTTTTGCTGTCTTAAAAGTATTGATATTGGAAACTAGACCTAGAGTGTCCTGAGATTAGCTGTGTGGCACCATTCACATTTCTTAAACCTCCTCTGTCAGAATAAAGAAAAATCACAAATACACAAGAGCAGTGGTTTGCTGATATACAACAAGAGTCAGTGAAACAAGTACATCTTTCAGTAAACTGCAAACTTACTCAGCCCTTAGTAACTGAGCTAAACTAATAAATTTGTAAACTGAGCTTAACTTAAAGCGTAACTCATCTCAGTTAGGGCTAATTTATAGTGTGTTAAGAACAAGTTGCAACTTCTGGGGCTGTAAATTTATTCCACCTCAAAAATGCCAAAACAGCAGTTTCACAAATGGCAACTTGAGCCAACCTACAAAAGGGAGTCATTCGCCATAGACCCCCATGTTTATGTGCTGCTAAACATGTTTACAGCCTAGTGCACAAATAGTTTTTGTCTTTATAGTTAATTTCCCCTGCCATTTTTGTCTGCCAATTGATTGTAGTATTTAAATTGTATAAAAGCTATGACCCCATTGAGTGACAAGTGGGTGTGATCCTTGGCCCAGAAACATTTGCATGGCCCACATCAGCTCCATCCTTTGGTTTATTACTCCGCCAAGGAATGTGACAGAGTCGTGACGATCGGCGTACGTTTGTCCATTGTTTGCCTGTCTGTCTGTCTGTCCATTCACATTACTCAAAAACGGATTAATGGATTTTGATGACATTTTCAGGGAAGGTCAGAAATGACACAAGGAGCAAGTGATTTGATTTTCCCAGTAATGCGGCTTATAGTCTGGAGCCACAGATTTGTGAAAGATTTCTGTATGATTACAAGTTAGCAGCACGACATCACTGTAACTATGACAACAAGTGAACACTACGTCAGCTGTCTGCTGACAATGACATGATTGCGATCATACTACAAATCGACCACTGCCGACTTATCGGGACTTTAGCGTTACACTGGAAAAAATGCCCCTCTCAAAACAAGAAAAAAATAACTAATTTCAAGGAACTTTCACCTTGAAATAAATGAAAAAATCTGCCAATAGAACAAGTGAAAATGGCTTGGTAAGATTTCTTGAAATAACATATGATATTTAGAATACTGAGATCTTAAAATTAGCTGGGAAAACTTATTTTAAGCTATATTTTACCAGGATTGTCAAGCTGAGGTGTCTTAAAATAAGCCAGACATGCTGAAAAAAATAGCAGTTTTCACTCAAAAATAGATTTTTGCTTTCATGTAACCTCCTAATTTGAGATGTGTTATACTTTTGAATTTTCAACTCAAAACAAGATAGATTGTTTGACTTAACAAGATATTTAAGATGCATTGTCTTAAAACAAGTCCTTCGATCTTGCTGAAACGTCACTTGTTAAGTGAATTTATCTTAAATCAAGTGGGATGAGACATTTTGACTATAAAAAAGACAAATAGACTTGGTAGGATTTTGAGTTTTTGCAGTGCAGAAATCGTACAATGACTGAGCAGCCTTGGCGGAGTACTGCACTCTGTTACTGCTTTTCTTGTTTTTGGATGAGCCAGAATTTGGGAGGAGTCAAGTACTCTCCAGATGTCAACAGCCATAGCCACCAAACAGAGCTTCAAAACCACTGCTCCTGAAACTTATGGGTGACGTCTTGGAGGGTTTGTTCATCTTTGCATACAGTCTGTGTTTAAGAAGTTATACTGTAACTTTGGAGCCTAGAGATGTTGGTACTGGGTGGCATATGCCTCCTAAAAAATATAACATATTGGAAATACAGTGAAATACAGTTTTCATACCAATTAGAGAATGATATTTTGCTTGTGTTTACTTCTACAATATTTGAATCCACTGGAGACCACTTTGACAAAATTTGCAAGTTAAGGAAAGACTTATTTTCTTTTGAGTAACACATCTAGAAATCCCATTTTAAAGCAAACCTTTGGCTCGTAACAATGCCACACTGTCCCAGTAAATGACAGAACACAGCAGATGTGTTCTTGTCAGATATCTATTCATCTAAAAGCTATATCAGCCTGATTTCAAGAGTCACTAGCCATAATATTTTCATTTTAATTAACCAATAAAAGTCTTCATGCTTTAAGAAACATTCCCATTAATTTCACCTTCTGTGCATATCCAGACTCACACTGAATATTAACATCACACATTTATCATGTGAGGACAAGCTTACGAAAACAGAAATCTTTGGTAATTAATGAATTAATTAGCCTGCTTAATGATCTCATAAGCGCTAATGGTTAATATATCGCAGCGATTATGTGAGACATTAAGCCACTTGAATCACCAGTTCACAGTGAGAATGTATAGCTGAACGTCAACACAAAAACTGTATGTTTTGTTAAACGTAAGGAACCCACATTAGTCAAGACACTAATTCACATAGTCATGTCCTTGCGTTTTCATTTTTCACCCTCCTTAATACTCCCACAGAAAATAACAGGCCAAAAATACTCTCCCAAGTGATTTCCACTGCTTATCTGTGCTGTCCTTCACGGTTTTAACTGTGTCAGAAACCATTTCCCGGTGCAATAAATGACCGGGCCAAGCAAAGTTAGGTTTGATGATTCTTCAGGATTAATCTCACTTTTCACCATCTTGACCGAAATAAAAACTCTTAAAACCTGACAATCCAGTAGTCAGTCCACTGTTCGTACATACTGTGGTGTGGTGGCCTTATATTTTCGCAAGAAATATGTTACACATACCAATTTGACCATGTACATCCACTTCTACGAAATATGGATTTAATAGCTTTAAAGTTATGTAGCTGATACTGCTGAAACTTTATTAATTTCAGTATATCATTTAGGCGAAGACTGTGACCTCTAATTCATAAGATGATATAATTAAAACAAAATGTTTCTCTTATAAAGTGTGTTTTATGTAGTGATGCATTGCTGCCTGGAATAATCACAGGAGCAGAGTCCTCCATCAGGCTAGAAAGTCATTTCTTCCTGACATTACTTACTCCCCTCTGAACGATCACCCCTGGTAGTCACTCTATTTCCTCCCTTTAAATAATAAAAACCTACCGCTCCATTTGCTCTTAATCCGTTTCTTTTCTTTGCACTTCAGTCTTCTGCTGTATTTTTACAAGCACAATATTACTTTACAAAGGGCGTAAATGGCACAGAGATCATTTGCAGCTTCGTAGATGAGAAAAAAGTCAAATTGAGGTGAATATTTGTGTTACTTGACCATATTTATAGGTAATTTCACATGTAAATATCCTTCATCCTTCAAGCTAAAAATAATAGACTGAATCTAATGTAAAATTAAGGATGGAAGCTGTATTTTAATAATGGAAAATTAGTGTATTTTAATGAGATGATTCTCTGTTATTTTAAAGAATTTGGATGGTGCCCACTGCAGAAATATTACTGCTGTGGGGGCATTTTTCTGGCATGGTTTGGATCCACTAGTCACCTTAAAGGGAAGGATCACTGCAGATCAATGCAAAGTTGTTCTGAGTGATTACCTTTATCGTATAATGAAATATTTCTATCTTGGTGGGAGTGATCCCTTCCAGAATGATAATACTTCCATCCATAGGGCATGAGTGGTCACCAAGAGGTTTGATGACAATCGAAAAGATGTGATTAGTGTGCTACGGCCTTCGCAGTGACAACATCTCAACTCAGTTTGCACACCTATAAGAGATTTTGGACTAACATGTTCCCCACCATCATGTAACCATCTATGTTTTAGATGAATGATGTTGATGATCCAGTAGCATTCCAGAGACTTGGAGAACAAATGCTGAGGAGTAATGAAGCTATTCTGGTGGCACATGGTGACCCAGTACTGTACGAGGACAATTATGTTGTTTTTTTCTTTAATTTGTCACTTGTCTGTATACTTTTGATTCTCTCCCATCCCATTGTTTATCTTTAGACCCTTAACATACACTACCATTCAAACATTTGGGGTCACCCAGGCAATTTCATGTTTTTCATGAGAACTCATACTTTTATTCATGTGCTAACATAATTGCACAAGGGTTTTCTAATCATCAGTTAGCCTTTCAACACCATTAACTAACACAATGTACCATCAGAACACAGGAGTGATGGTTGATGGAAATGGGCCTCTGTAGATATTCCTTTAAAAATCAGCCGTTTCCAGCTAGAATAGTTATTTACCACATGAACAATGTCTAGACTGTATTTCTGATTAATTTACTGTTATCACCATTGAAAAAAACCTTTTCTTTCAAAAATAAGGGCATTTCTAAGTGACCCCAAAATTTTGGACGGTACTGTATGTCTTGCAACCTCATTGTAGGGCCCCAACATCCAGGTTGGGAACCACTGATGTAAGCTAAATACTCATATTAGAAGGGAAAAAAAATGTTCAAGAAACTGTACTCACAGCTTTCACTGCATGCTCACTGCACTGTGTCCTTGTCGGTGTTATTTACCTGCAAAAATAAACTATAATTAGATTTTCGAGAAACACATTCTGCAAAGTGATGAACAGAATAAGGAGAGTAAAGACAAGTCATTAAACGGTGCTAGTTTTTTACCTTAGCCTGGATAATGACAGAGGGTGGAATCACAGTGTTTGCTGTTAGTCCTCTGGGTGAAGCCTTCCTCAGGCTGCTAATTGATGATGCCTCCTACAACACAGAATGCAGCAGTCACAGTTATTTGCTCTGTAGCAGCGCTTGCATTGACCATGAGGTCGGGCGTTGCCATGGCAGATGCATACTTAAGCTTGGCCAGCAATTATGGCCGACGCAATTAAAATCCTGTCTGAACTAATGAGCCAAATAAATGTTCTTTTGTCTGGTCTGATATGTGTCTCTTTAGTAGGATATCACAGCATATTAAGATTCTTTCTGTGTGTGTACCTGGGTGATGGAGATGGTAGCACTTATTAAGATACCTTTGCAGCCCTGTTTGTTTTGCTTTTCCAACATGTAAAAACTCATTACCTGAACGCTTAGCAGGCATGTTGCTTCCCAGCATGGTGCCACGCTGGATTCACGGAGATTTAATTTCATTTCATGTGACTCTGGAATAGAATGAATGTAAAATATTTGAATGAAAATGCTATACCTGATTACTCACACTTCACGTTCTAACAAACCACCTTCTGCTCTGACTTTCAAATGTTGTCTATGTGCATATTTTTATCTTGACATCTTAGGAGACTTAGTTTCTTTGAGCGGGAATAACTGCAGCTTTTTGATAAAACTAATGAACAAACGGTTTTTAAAAAGTACTTTAGAAACTTTTAAATGCAACATTTAAACTTGAAAATGGCACTCCAGTGATATAGCACTGCACTTGTGAGAGACGAAGGTTGTATCTGAAGATGGCTCCATTGCTCACTCGTTCACTACTCCCCATATAACACTCAGTTTACTGTGTAATGAGCATTTAATTGTGATTACGGATGCTTCTGAATCTCTCTATAACCATTTAGGATTCAGACACTCATAAGAGTGCACACTGTAAATGTAATATAAAGTATATTGTGCATCAGTTGATGACCCTCCTTCCTCGCTCACATCTTTCAGTCTGCCCCTTTAATGCTGAAAACTCTAAAAATCCTACTTTTCTACCTGCAGGAGGAGCCGATCCAGGGCTTCAAGGTCAGCAACTACCTGGAGTTCATGATGGGACTGGAACGCAGCTACAGGAATATTGTTCTGGCTGATATGAGAAGTATCAGAAAGCCCGTAGAGTAAGAACATCTTGAAGCTGTGTCTTACCGAAGGTGTGGACATGTGGAGGAGCTCAGGGCCGACAACCTGCTACACCACCTCAGTCACAGCTGCACACTTCTGATCGGCCTCAGCTTCATGGCCGCTTGGCTTAGATGCATTTATCTTCTGGTATAATGTACCACTGTTTTTCACCACCGAGGGAAATTCCAACACAAGCCCTCCTCACTGTGGACTGTGACTCTCTGAATATGTATGTGCACCATGTTTTCATGCTAATCAAACTGTTCAGTGAGCTCATATCCAGCAGATGGGCATGTATCATGGATGAGAGAGCCTTGTCATCAGAATAACGATGGAATATTGATTGAAGCAGAATTCAGGACACGGTTCTGCAACATCTCCATGGTACTGGCGATACTAGATAATCTGAGAGAAATGCTTCAAAGAGAGACACATTCATTTGACCGTAGAGCATCAGCAAGAAGGGTGGCATGCTTCAACTGTTAAAAAGTCTCATAGTCACCAAATCTCAACTATTGTTCTGTGAAATTAGAAGATACGTCGGGTGATATTTAAACTTTAAAAAAAAATTTAAACGTAAATCCAATGAAAACACCAAAGACAACAATTTCTCCCACTAACAGCACTGTCGTAGCATTCTACATTGTAATTTATTTTCCGCCATTTGACTGGTAAAAATACTAACAATCCACTTCAGAAAATAGTCCCCAACGGATGCAATTGTTACCTCTCTTCCTGTACAAGTAACTGAAAGCTACAGTGACCACCTCTTTTTCAATGTATTACTTGATTTTAAAAATAATCTGAAAAATGAATCCAAGTCGGAGGTTGATGATATATGACTTTTTGGTTCCACATGAAAGAATTCCGATCTGGTGATTTCATCTGTAAATTTTCAGCACCTGTAAGAAGTTGTACATGATATTACTGTATATGATGTAAATACTGTAAGTGGTGATTGTGAATGTTGGTTTGATGATTCAGTATTAAATTTTAATAAATGTTGGTTTATGTTGTTTGGTATTTATTTATTACTACAATGTAAATATGTGACTTCCTAAGATATTTTGTACGTGTTCAACAGGATGCTTTTGTTCTGAATTATTAAAAGAAGCAATTTATCATGTGACAGTCGTGTTTCTTTTCAACATATAAGATATACGAATCTAGCTATGAGCATGTTCATATAAAGGGGACGATGTTGGCACCAGACAACCAATTACAACTTTGGACAGGTTTAGAGCTGCGTAGTTCTCACATGAAGAACAAACTATTTTCCTAAACCAACATGAGGAGTTTTAATATATAATATAGGCTAAAATCAACACACAAAGCTGTCTAAAAACTACAGACTGCATGAATGCCAAACTTACCAGGCTCATTAATATCACTGCCCCATCATTAAGACACAAGTAGATCTGAATAATTCAGATAAGACAAAATAGAACTTTGTTATTCATAAAGCAAATTTCAATGTGTTTTCTAATAAATGTGTTTCTTAGATGTCCTCTGTTCTGGCATGTAAGACAATTTTAGCTTTATCCTTACAGCTGCAGCCCTGGCCTGGTATTAAACAGCTTTTAGAACAAGCAAAAAACATCACTCAAGCCAGTAATCAGGTTTACTGCAACTCTTATGAGGTCAACAAGTCTTTAGCACTTTATTAAGTCTCTTTAAGAATTATACCACTATAAAAAAGCCTATTGAGAAATAAAATGGCTTTGAAATTTTTAGCAGTCAACAGAAAAAAAAAATAAGACTGGAGTTCCCTCCACTAGAATCTCTCTAGAAACTCTGTTTTTCACATCTATGCTCCCTGCCTGTGAACAGGATCTTCTAGGCATGGTGATATTATTTTCCTACAGAATTGATTGGTCAGTAAGTGATGTTTATATACAGTGGTGGAAAAAAGTTTTTGGCCACTCCATGCATTTGTGAAACATTGCATTAAAAATCACTCTTCGGTCTTCAAGTGCATTTTCTTTTAGTGCAGTCACAACCAAAATACCAAACACATCCTAAAAATGCCATTAATAACTTAAATTTGATTGGCTCCATAGAAATACATAAGAAATTTTGAGTGTTGGGTTATTTTGGTACCAGTTATCCACTAATGAAAGACGTGCTTTTTATTAGAAAACACAATTTTTGTTGCCGTACTTCGTGTCTATATAAAGCCAGCACATTTGAAAGTTCTTCAGAGTCAAAAATGGCTAAAACACGGAACCAAACGCAGGAAACACGCCTGAAGATACAGATTCTCAGCCAGGAAGGGTGCAGCTGCTGCCAGATAGCCAGGAAGTGCAGATGCAGTCCTTCAGCAGTTGGATACTCTGCAGAAATACAGACAAACCAACAGCTTGGAAGACAAACCAAGATCTGGGCATCCAAGGGTTTCTTCAGCAAGAAATTATCGCATCCTAATCTGCATGTGCAGGAAAACCACCGAATGACATCACAGAAGCTTCAGCAGCAGTGGTCAAACCAAACTGGTGTCCAGTGTTTCACCTGCACTGTACGTGGCTGACTTGTATATCATGGTTTAAAGTCCAACAAGGCTGTCAAGAAGCAGCTGATCAATGAGAGACAGAGGTTAGCCCGGTGTCGTCAGACCCAAGCACACAAGAACTGGACAGCCAGGAACTGGAAGAAGATTCTGTGGTCAGATGAGTCCAGTTTCCAGCTTTATCTTCCTCCTGCTGATGTGAGGGTATGCAGAAGACCAGGCAAAGCATTATCTCCAGCATGTACAGTACCTACTTTCAAGCATGGTGGAGGTAGTATCATGGTTTGGGGATGTATGAGTGCTGCTGGTGTTGGGCATCACATTGAACTCTGCCAAGTATTGTGTCATTCTCCAAACCCACATGCTCCCTTCTGCACGTGCACTATTCTGTCAAGGTCAAAACTTGATGTTTCAACAAGATAATGCCCCTTGATCACATCCAGGGTCAGTAGAACTTGGCTGTTCCAGGACATGAGCCCCATTGAAAATCTGGGGTGGATTATCAAAAGATCTGTTTCTAAGCGTAAAGCAAAGAATGTAGAATTAAAACCATTAATTCAAGAAGAATGGGACAAGGTTACCCCTCAACAGTGTGAAAGGCTCGTGGGGAACATGCCAGCCAGGATTAGAGGTCTACTAAATATTAATTTGATGATGTGATGGTTTATTCACTTTTTGTTCAGTTTTGAACACATTCTCCAGGGATGAGAATGACAAATGGAAAAAAACTCAGAAAATGTCTGCCCCCCCCCCCCCCCCCCCCCCCCCCCCCCCCCGCGCGCGTTGCAATGCGCGTCCATCACGGCGGGCGGCCATCACAAGCCTCGGCTCGCGACGCATCGGCCGGCCGGCCACTTGCCTACCCCCCTACAATTTTCTCAACGGATTTACACGATTCACAAAAACTATACTTTCGGCGGAAAAAAACTCGGAATTCCGCGGATCCGCGGAAAATTCTCATCCCTGATTCTCTGTTATTTGTTGACTTTGAGACAATGTTGAGAACTGATATACTGAAACTGTCAAGAATTTAGTTTTGTTAGTTTTTCCTGTAAACAAAAACAAAATCCTTTGTATTTGTTTGTGTCTGTCTAAGGCAGCCACACTGTTTGAAACACAAAAAAGATTTTTCCACAAATATTTCACGATAATATTTGAGATTGTGTAAATTTTTTACAGTGTCCAAAAACTTTTTTTTTCACCACTGTAAGTTGATTTGTTATCTTGAACATAACCCTCTCTGGAGCAGGGTTAGACGTGAAGCATTGCAGTGTACAGCGTTAAGATGTGAACCAACTTAGTAGCCCTAAAAATCCAATGTTAGACCTGGAGGTACGTCACTAACTCCAAACTCTGCATTATAGTGCATTTATCAAGTGTGCAGGAGGTTCAAGCCAAACCTCAGAAACGGTGATCCCTGCGTGTGCTTAGATGATTTCTACAGGACACAACACCAGATGCACACACACATTTGATTTCCATGCTGTCTGGCAGCATGGAAATCAAATACGTTTACATATTCAGTCAATCTCTCGAAGCAGTCATTGATATTGCAGCATTGTGTCGTACTGTGATAAACACAAATAGCTGAGTCATGAATTTAAAAAAAGTGAATTTGAAAGTCTGGCCCGTCACAACATAAAATAGGCCTTGAATGTCAGGCCACTGGTTTTGGAAAGTTGCAGACAATGGCTGACAGACACTTGCTATCCAACACTATCCAACCATCTAACAGATACTTCAGATAGATTATAAATCTGGCATAAATTACCGCTTCTAAAGACACAATAATGTATTTAAAGGAGGGCTGGGACTTTAATGCATTCGTTTCGATAAATTAATTACAGAAAAATGAATGCATTCAGTCGCACCTTTCTTAATTCCCTAATATCTGGCACACCGGTAACACTGATGAACACTCCAGCTCGGTAGATGGCAGTATTGAACCTAAAGCTTGTTTTCCAGCCGTAAAGAAGATGCACAGGACTCACTGAGTAATATCAGTGTACAAGAAAGTTTGGTGAACAGTGAAGGAAGATGAGATCACATTGAGGTTGTTGGGCAGATTTTTAAAAAAAACTTTCATACGTCAGCTTGGATAAAAGCATGGTTGTGTGCAAATTGTGCAACAAAGACCTTTCTTATCACCACAGCATTTCAAGCCGACGGCATCACCTCAATGCAAAACATGTTGCTGTTAGCCCCAGAGCTAACGTTAACTACGACAGTCCTGGTACCGGTAAACAGCGTAGCCATCCCATAATAGACAACTTTTCAAAACATTGAAAGTGCTTGACTTTACAAAAAGTCTTCAAATGTTGAATATAATCTCTATAATTGGACTTTGAGTTTACAGTAATCTGTGAATGCAATAGACAGATGAAAAATCCAGATAAATATAAATGAAACAAACATTTTTGCTGTTTAAGTTCACATACATCTATTCATCGATTCAGTCGTCAACCAAAATTTTTTTGAATTGAAAAACTTTGCTTATTGTGTCAAATACTGGTTTGACAAAAATGTCAACTAATTAATTACAAACCCTCTAATTAATTTGATTATTTTTTTTAAACATGTCCAGCCACGAAATGTAAATGTAAAGCAATCCTGTGTGATCCAGACAATACTGGTTTAAACCTGTCTTCAACCTAAAACCACACAGAACAACAGCAAAGTAAAGTCTCACTGCCTCAATATCTATGACACAGATCATTAATGCCAGGACACACAAGAATGCCTCACACAGCCTCTCGTGTTGTGTACTTATGCAGGTTTTTGTATGAAAGATGCATGAGGAAGGTTGTATCATTGTGACAAACCCTCATTAGTAACCACAGCCTCATCTCTGCCTCCCTGCACTGCAGTCCTGTTGTCCCTCTTCAGACACACTGAGACCTGAATAATAAATGAGTTCAACTCATCCATCCATCTCTCCCCCACAACAACTGTGTTTACCGGGGGAATGTGGAGGCCACAACAGAGGTGCTGGCTGCCTTACAGTGAGAGGAATTGATCAAATGATTACCGCATAAACGGCGCCACTTCACACAGAGCATTTCCCCACTGAGGGTGTTTAACATTTGACTCACAAGATATTGAACATAAAATTGAATTTTTTGGCCACTTGGGGGCAGAACTCCACAGTAGGCGGAACAACACAAACATGTTTGACATTTTAGCCTGGTGTGGTTGTTAGCGCGAATTTGTTAGGCTAATTAAACATACAGCAGACACCGAGCAACGGTAGCCCAGAAGTGTACAATGGGTTTATGATCTTTTTTTGACATAAAGCTAAAAATTATAAAACCAAAACAATAAGCAGAAAGCAGCTACAATGCTTTGCTGAGTTGACGGGGAGTGGAGATCGAGTTCATGTTCCACTTGATGCACTTCACAGATTAATGCAGACCTTCAATCCCATTTTTATCTATTCATGTCGCATCAAACAAATTCTCTCTGTAAAGACTTAAACATTAAAATTAAACACCAAAACAAAAACCAGCATGTAGATGTTTGCTTTTATCTACAAAGGTGTTTGTTTCAGACACTGGCATTGTTCTCTGACAAGGAACTTGGCGGAGTTATGTGACGATCGACGTACATTTGTCTGTCTAACAACATTACTCAAAAACGGAATAATGAATTTGGATGAAATTTTCAGGGAAGGTCAGACATGACACAAAAACCATGATTAGATTTTGGCAGCGATGCGGCTTATAGTCTGGATCCATGGATTTGTTTAAGATTTCTGTATCACTGTGAGATAGCGGCAAGGCATCACTGCAATCACTGTGTCAGCTGCCTGCTGATGATCACATGATCATGATCCTACTACAAATCCACCGCTGCGGACTTATCGGGACTTATCCATTGTAAATGATACAAGGAACAATTGATTAAATTGTGGAGGTGTTTCGGAGTCCCATCAATTCCTGCTGCCCACTACATATTTAGGTCACGCAATTCGGTATCTGTACATAATATACGCATACATAACACACGCCTGTGCTCAGCGCAAGGTCATTTTTTATTCAAGATTTCATCCATCAGAAATGATATAATGACTGAGCAGCCTTGGCGGAGCACTGTGCTCTCACTTTTCTTGTTTATTAAATGATTTTCTTATAGTCTGCTGAATGTTGTGAAAATTCTTGAATGTCGAACTTTTTTTGACTTGATGGTCCCTTTTAATATTCATGTTACATTGAGAGCAGGGCACAATCACTGATAGAAAGTCAGAGTTCCTCAACTTAAAAAAAAAAAAAGAAAAATGATTCAATCAGTCATTCAGGTAGGTGTTAGTGAAGTAGCACAAAAATCACAATAGACAGACAGAAAGACAGTAAGACAGACAGATAGATAGATAGATAGATAGATAGATAGATAGATAGATAGATAGATAGATAGATAGATAGATAGATAGAAAGAACTGGGGACATTATTGTTTACATAACAGTATAAATATATTTAGAAACATATAAAATTGGTGAATGATTCCTCTTATGAACAATGACATACATTTTAGAAAGGCTATAGCAAATATAAGCTGCAAAGCAGAAATTTACTACAACTAAAGTAAATTCACCTGTAATCATTGACATACAGGTTTGAAAATATGTGATCCCTGACACTAAACTGAAGACATTTGTGATTTAACTTGTGATTTCCCATTAGCCTATTTCATATTCCAGGTATTCCTTAAAAATGTGTTTTTGATATCATTCCATTTCCTTTTTTAAGTTACCTTTTATACTTTTTAAGAAATTATAATATTTGTATTACTACCCCAAGCTTCCATAAGTGGGTCAAAAATGACCTGCATGCATTTCACATAGAATCTCATGGAAACCTGTGATTCTTATCAATTGTGACTGTTAGGAATATATTTACTAAGGACCACACACACTATGTCAGAAGTGTCACAAATCAGGAAGATTATTTTGCACAGCAAGACCTGATACATGGAAATATTATCTTCATTTTTTACCTCAGAAAAAAATTTGATGTCATCAAGTTGATATTTTTCAACATACTTGCACATTCATGACTCTTGTTCAAAAGAGTGTTATTATTATGTATCATCAAATTAGTCTACTTTATAGTTAGCTAACATGAGCTAGCTAACTAAGCTAGCTATCATTAATATATGTACTGAGTGTGTTTGTGTGTGTGCGTGTCCATTTATTTATATAGCTACATACTGATTGATAGGTTTGAATGTCAAACATGAAATCATTCTTGTGTGGACCAAAATATAATACAAACAATAATACAAATGATTATTCTTAACAAAAAATGGCATAAAAACACATTGATTCAAATACGGGTCATTTTTGACCCACTTATGGAAGAGTGTAGGGTCCAATCACTCACACTCGCATCTAAGGGTTAATATAGTAAATATATACCATTAGTTTTTACTATTACATCAGAACAAATACTGTACTGTTCATTTCAGACATGATGCAATCACTGTAAGATGACACTCACTTTTTTCTATACTCCATTTGTTGAATCACATTTATTTTCTTGGCAAATAAGTTTAAAGTAAAGCTTCAGATCTGTTCATTAAATACCGAAACGAGACTGAGATTGAGTTTAGTTGCTTGTTTAATGTTAATTGATAGATGGTAACTTAATGAACTGAGAGAGGAGCTTTACTGAGGTATAGAGCTACTCAACTGTCTCTAAACTTGTAACTTAAAACTGAGGCCGGCAACCAATACAAAGCGATGCCAGAAAAAGTTTACTTTTAAATTTAATAGAACTGATTAAATTTTAAGGTTGGCCATTATTAGTGGTTCTGGATGGAGCACACTCTCACCCATGTTTAGGATTTATGGTCCTTTTCTAATTTCTCTCCCCTGTGTGGAAACGATTTCCCACAACAACAATAAAATTTAACTACGGCATAAAATCTTTTGCATCTTTAATTTTGAATTCCTGTTTGAGTGGGGACGCTCTTTCCTGTTGCATGACAATTTAAGACAATGTAAGTTCAGATTTTCACATCAGACTCGTCTTTAATGGGAGGCGTTATCATGCTCTTATTTTATGTGCTGTAACACCAACTTTTTTGTGTGTTAAAAAAAATTCTGAAACCTAAGAAGAGCAGACAAAGGTGAACATTTTCCAGAGGCTGAATGTTGCCTTCCTCAGCTCTTTGTGACTTGGTAAAGTGAAATGTCTCTCCGGAGGAAGGAGCATATCAGATAAATATGCAGATGCCAGGCTGCTAACAGATGTAAAAACCAATAAAACAAGGTTGAAATTTGATTGTCGAGCCGACTGGGAGCCAACGAAAGTGGCTGTTTATTTCTGGCTTCGCTTAAACAAGCAAAGAACCACAACCCCTTGAGGTAAAGTCTCAAAGGTGGCCTGTCAGCTTATAGGAAATAAAGTACACTTGTGTATTATGTTTCGCCATTGACTTTTCTGCACTTTGAATAAGCTGCAGACATAAAACACCGCCATTACAGAATCATATGCATCCTGCATGGCCTCCGTGGCATAAACTGTTGACAGTGCAGCTTCACTTGATCACTGTCTTCATTAATAATCAGTGAAATCTGAGATACTTTATGCCCTTTAGTTCAATCGATCATTATTTTTGCTGTGTGTCTCGTCTCGTTTCCAGCCGCCTGTCAGTCTGCTTTAAGGGAAATTTCATGTCAAGCTGTTACCAGATGTCACTGTTTGCTCTAGTTTTCAGAGTCTGAGCAAGGATGTAAGAAGAGGGAGAATAAATGAGTGTGTCAGTAGTGGTGGGACTATGATACGGCCCATATTAGATGCGTCTGTCAGCGCTGCATGGTGTTTTCATCAGCTGAATCCATGTGGATGCAGTTTCCTGAGCAGAGAATAGAAAAGAGCAGGAGTGGAGGGGTGTAATCTGTCAAAGCTGAAAAGGATCCAGAAGTTGTTTTTTTTTTTTCTCCCTTCTTCTTCCGGACAATGAGAGAGCTCGACTTTGCTGAGAGAAATGGATGTTCCTAGCTGCTGGATGGATGGCACTTCTAGCTCACTCTGCAGTTCATGAAACAAACTGTACAAACTTGTGTGGAGTGAGGGGACGTCTGACCCCATTTTTATAACACTTGGAAGGGCCTGGCAGTGCAGCAGCAACACAGGCTGAGGGGACAGCTAACCTTTGAAAGAAAAAGGGGACGAAGAAAGAGAAGTTTTGTCTTTGTGCTGAGAAAAGACAAAAGTTTGGTGACTATTGGACCTTTTATATACTGTAGAAAATGGGGTGACAATGGAGAATACAAGAGCTGGTACACAAAGATTCAAAGATTGTGTGATTTTAGGAAGAGGTAGGGCAAACACTCAACTTTAACTGAAAAGTTAGTCAGTTGGTGTTAACTAATACTGGTTAACTTACACATAAATTCAGTTTAAGCTTTTCTTTGCTCCAGCACAGTCCAGAACTTTTACATTCCGTGTTAGCGCCAGTGTTAACTTTATCTTTTGCTTTCTTAATTCCATCTGGTATTCTGCTTCTCATTGGAAAACAGAGATTAAAGAATAGCGACTGCAACCGAGATCAATCCAAACTTCTACGCTTATGCTGCCAGTAAACCTGTATTCAGTCCAACTACTGCGGACAGTTTAGTCTCTTCTTTTTTAGTGTTGTCATTAGCTGTTACCCATTAGCTATAGGTCATGAATGGAACACATTCTCTCTGATTTTTCAGTTTCATGGTTCCTTTATAAGTTTTTTCCTTGTATGGAAAAGATTTTTCACAACAACAATACAATTTGATTACAGCATATTGCATCTTTAATTTTTCATCTTGTCTGCGTGGGGACTCTCTTTGCTGTTGCATGACAATTTAGGACAATAAAACTGCAGATTTTTACATCAGACTCATTTTAAATGTGAGCTTTTAATCATGCTCCTGTTCAAAGGTTACTTATGTGCTACATCACATTTTTTAGTGTTCAAAGAAATCATAAAGCAAAGAAGAGCGGATAAAGGTGAACATTATCCAGAGGCTGAATGTTGCCTTCTCAGCTGCTGTTTTTGCTGTCAGTAAGGTGAAATGTCTTTCATGAGAAATCACAACAAAGTAGTGAGCCTTCTAAAGCTACACTCTCCGGCTGCATTAAGACAATTTCAGTGGTCATAATCTTGCAGTTTATAAGCCTAAAGCTGGAGTGTAGGACTTCTACATACAGGAAATCAGTTACATCCAAGCCACCACTAGAAGAGTTCACAAAATAATGATAAAGTCTATTGTCACCAGATAATGTATTATGACCTTATTTGGTATTTTGCAGTATACTGCAGTCTTAAATCTCTTTTCTTTGGTGACATTCCTGAGCTGGGGCACCAGCAGTGA
Organism: Amphiprion ocellaris; assembly: GCF_022539595.1. Classification (NCBI taxonomy): domain Eukaryota; kingdom Metazoa; phylum Chordata; class Actinopteri; family Pomacentridae; genus Amphiprion; species Amphiprion ocellaris. Next base: position 14,694,870 of record NC_072777.1, on the reverse strand, counting down.
TGCATTTTACATCAACCAGCAATGATTGGCTTGCCAGAGCTAAAGAGAAGCAGCAGAGACAGAGGAGTAGAAAAGTTTCTGATGCTCCACATAAAAAAAGAAACTTGGCTTTCGAATGTGGAATTACAGTCTTGAAAAGAATACGATCGACTTTGAAGCTGTGTAATTACTCTCACTGCCAGAAGGAGGAGACCAAAGTTCTTGTTTACAAGAAATCAACAAAATAGCTCTGAATTATACTATATTGCTACTGTATATTTAGTCAACCTTGCATTGTGCACTTGTATGTAATAATTAAACAATTATTAAGCTGCCACTCAAAAGTAGATCACAAGGGACTCTTTCAGCTTTAGTTATTTTTACCTTCAGTTAAACACGTACGGATTTGAGAAGGGTTTTACAAGTATGTCTGACTGATGTTGGATTCTGATTCTATGAAATGTTGTGATACACAAACCCTTGGTACAGCCGATCATAGCTGCAGAAACAATCATTGACCTGCCTGCTTACCTAATTAGCTAACTAGTGTAGCGCCTGTTCAAGCAGCCTGACTGCAGCTTGCAGCATGAGTGAGTGATTGAAATCATTCACATAGCAGGGAGAATGAGGTGAGGAGGAGGTCAGCACTTACACAGCTGATTGGGGTTGCCAGTTTTTAGCTGCAGTGATCCAACAACATCAGTCTTAGTCCAGTTATATGATATTATCTAGATAGATCTTAAACAAAGCATGAATCTGTCAATACGATTAGGCTTATTGTGAAATGAATCTCTGATAAGGTGAAACCAGCAAATGATATCTTTTGGCTCCTCTGCTGGATAAAAAGCGCATTTATGGGATTCATCCACATGTTCAACAAATCAGCATTGCATGGAAGCATATATATTGCTGTTGTTGTTTGAACTGGGTGTATGTTCCTGCTGAGACAACAAACAGCCTCCACCTACTGTCATATGCTGCTGTGGCCTCACATCCATGAGGCAGCTAGAGGCAACCTGTTTAGGGAGGTTTCCTGCTGTGGGTGTCTTTGTAAATGAGCCAGTGGTTGTTTCAGGCAGTGTGGGTGGTGATCACTGAGGTTGCCATGTTTTAAAACATTGCTGTGGAGTACAGACCGTCAACCATCAGGCAGCCCCTAATGGCACAAACTGCCAGTCTGACTGTTGTCAAAGTGTAACATCCATCCATAAATCCATCATCTAAACACCGCTTAATCCTCATTGGGGTCATGAGGGTACTGCAGTCTATCCCAGCTGACTTAGGGTGAAGGCAGAGGACACCCTGGACAGGTCACCAGTCTATCACAGGGTTACACACAGAGACAAACAATCACACTCACATTTACACCTACGGACGATTTAGAATCACCAGTTAACCTGAGCATGTTTTTGGACTGTAGAAAGAAGCTGGAGAAACTCATGCATGGACAGGGAGAACATGCAAACTCCATGCAGAAAGATCCCAGGAAGGCCAGGATGTGAACCAGGATCTTCTAGCTGCAAGACGACAGTGCTAACCACCAACTCACTGTGCAGCCCCAAAGCATAACAGAAAACAGGATTTTGCCAAAATATGAAGCACCACCCATTCAAACAAATTCTCACTCAACATTACACTTCCCTGGACCCTCAGCAACACCAAGAGTGAAGAAAATCTAATGAAAGGTCATCAAGAAAGGCAAGGAAAAAATACACACCCACCCACCGATTCCTTCATTTATCAGTAAAATTAGACAATCAGTGCAGTATAGAACCAATGTGCTGCAGCATTTTCTGTTTATTCAGATCAAGTAAAACAGAAGTGAACATGCCCTTACTCAGCTGTGAGCTGCATTTATTGATGTTTCCTGACACATTGTCAGAGCTCAGCTAAATTAGACTGCAGTGACTTTTGATTAAACTCCTCAATGTCATTTCCAGAGTGACAGCAAAGAGTTAACAGAGTAAAATCAGGTTGAGGGACATTATTGAGGCCTGCTGCTGCCCACTGAGGCACAAGGCACTTAATGCTGGACTGTAATATTTCCATAAAACTTGGTTCACTTGCAGAAATGGACAGGTGGGAATCCAGGAGATCAAGAACACATAATTGTGCTACAGATGAGTGGGCTCACTGAAGTAGTTTCCCTCCACATGAAATTTCATACGATGGAGATGGTGCTACAGTGAGAAAGAGGAGCCTGAGCTGCCACTTGTGTGAATTAAAGCCTCAAACTGAACTTTTAGTGGATTTCTATTGAATATTTTTAGCTTCCTTTCTGGGTGATATTGAGACCTACAGTTTTTCATGGTTGTTTCATACAGGTTGTCATTCCTAGGGAGTAAATTATCAGCTGCTGATGTGATAATAACTATATATATATATAGCATAACTATTTTGCTGTGTTTTGCAATTTTAATATAATTTGACTAGCAATCCAAGTGTGGTAAATAGTAAACCGACTTTCATCGATATAGACTTTCTAACCTTAGCAGTTCTACAAAGCACTTCATAATGTTCATCATCCACTACTTCACACACCAGTGGTGCAGAACTGCCATGCAAGGAGCTGGCCTGCCATCAGGAACAATTTGGATTCAGTGTCTTCCCCAGAGACACTTCAGCATGCTGATGGACCAGGGACTGAACCACTGACACTGCATTTCATAGACAGTCTGCTCTACTATCTCATTAAACCTTTTTTTAATCTGCATTTTTCCAAGTCAGTATGCATGTAAAACTGCATTACCATACCATAGCAATGTTGACACAAAGACTACTATACAATGCAACTGATGCAGTAATCAGCATGCTAGTATTAAGAATTTCTGAAAACCAACATAATGTAAAAATGTAATGTAAAATCTGTTAGATAGAAACTGTCCCACCCTGCTGGGGTTGTTGTGATTATGAAGAGGCCATAAACATTGGCTGCAGGTGCAGTGTGACATTTTTTGGGTGCGATATACTAAAAGTAAAATGTGATAGAATTATGGCAAATGCTATTAAACTGAAGAATAGAGTTTATGAACTACATAATAATGAAGGTTCTAGTAATCACTGATGTTTTCATGATATTGTGTGTGGAGGACACAAACACAGCTGGAAAATCATACAGTAAAACATGTATTTTTGGTGTAAAGACAAATCATATGCTTTTTAGAAAATGATATATGGAATACTCAAACTAGAATGGTGTAAACTTTAGGCAATAAAACTTTTAAAAGAGGTGTACCAGAAACATAACAATACATAAAGGTATAATATGCATGAAATCTGTCTCAAAATAATAGGGCAAGTCTGAACATGTCTGGCATGTTCTCTGTAAAACATGACCATAGACACTTCCTGAATACACACACACACACACACACACACACACACACACACACACACCAATATATGATCTAGTGGTGAAATATGATAATGTGATGTCAAGATCTGACCAATTGATTTAGAAAAGTATCATGGTGTCAAAACTGTCACTCCAATAATATGCCCTATAGGTGTGGAAAAATGGCAAATTCTCACAGCATAAAAGGGAACGCACAGCTCAGTATCTCTGTTTTTTCTTGGGGTGTTAATCACTGCTAAGAACAACTCTTGGATTTTCTGTCAACAATAAATCCTGCTGCCCTCAAATGCTGACTAAAGATGTGACGTTCTCCAACGAGTCAGTCGTTTGAACGGCTCTTTTAAGTGAACAATGAGAACCGGTTCGCATCTGCGAGCCATTTGTATTTGCAAATTGCCCACGCTTTCTTCATGTGTCACCTGTGTTTCCCATGAGTCTGAGTTGCCCATGGTGCCTTCACGTGGACGACTGATGACATCTCCAAGTTTAAGGTGTACACAACATGCTCCATTCATGTGAGCGCAGCTATATATGTGCAGCTAACTTAGAGGAGGAGGCGTGTGAGCGCCACCTGAGTCCAACTGACTTTGAAATATATATTATTTTAATTCTTTCAAAACAGTAAAAAAAAAAAACAAAAAAAAAAACTGATAAGTGAAGTCATACTTACGCTCATCAGGGACAAGGAAATGTTAGCAAGGGGAAAAAAACTAAATGAGTCAGAGTCAAAGGAAATGTAGCAGCATTTGGATGCACTTTCTGGGGACGAAGGTAGAGCACAATGCAATATTTGTCAGAAATACATTTCTTTCAAGTCTGGGTCAACAAAGAACTTCTGCACACATACATCATAAATATATAAACAATAACAAAAACAATGTAAACCACACATATGTATATAAAATATATAAATAAAACTCAATAGAGTATATATTGGTGGGATGTGTAAGTTTGATTTATTGTGATCCATATCTGTATCTTATAACTTCTACCACTGATTATTTCCTTGATTAAAAACGAGTTACTCCTAGTTGACTTCTAAAATAAATTAATATAAAAACAAGTCAGTCTTTTGAACGGCTCTTTAAAAGAAGCAGCTCCTCAAGATCTGGCTCTTTTCAAAGAGGCATGAATCCCATCTCTACTGCTGACTTCTCCTGGTGAGTTTTTTTAAAATCTTCAAAGAAGCTTTTCAGACATTTGAGCACGGTCAAGTCTTAGACTCTGGCCCATGATTTGGGATTTAGTTTCCACTTCACAGAGAGCACATAAACCTGTTAATTAGTGATAGCTGATATGATGTGCCATCAAGCGTACTGTCGTTTTAAACAGTGAAAGTGATCATTACCACTGACTAAAATGAGACGCTTCCTGAATGTTCTGTAAGCTGACTGTCGTGAAAGAAAAAGATGAGAAACAGTGGTTTTGGTAGCTAAGTAAGTTAAGTGGTTTAATAAAGGCAGATTTGGGGAAAATTCTTCTCACAGATCTTTCAATTTGCAATGTAAAAGCTTCAATTCAATATTTATTGTTCAGTACATTTAAACATGCAAACCATGCAATAAATCATGACCAAACCATCAAACCATGAACTGCTCTATACTCTAATGCGAAGATGAAAACTAAAGATAGAACTGCTTTAAACATGTATTCATTATATTTTCAAAAGACATAGAACTATTATCACAAAAGCTGTGATTGTGTAAAGATAAACAGTCACTGATACATGTCAGTTGTTCATGGTTTAGGAGCAGCATAAATGATACATATTCTGCAGTCCAGTTAAAAAAAAGTAATATCATTAAAAAACTAAACAGTCAGTCAGACACGCTGCATGATGTATATCCTAAACTGTAGCCTTTGTGATTTGCTAATTGTATTGTTCTTGCAGCTTTGATTTTAAATCCATTAATTATTCAGCCCTAGACAAGACATAGCTCAATTTCAGGCAGATGACCCACTTAAATATGCCTGGATGACTTGTGTGGACCGTTGCATTTAAATTTTAAGATAGTGTATTTATTTGTTAATCCAAGACATTTTAAGGCAACTTAAAGCAAAGTCATTTTATTATTCTGATTGCGTATTTCACCACAGGGAACCCTGCATATGGCAACAAGTGGCTGCTGATATTAGAATTAAAAAACAGACCAAACATCACTGACAACCATGCGTCTTTAAATTGTTAATTTAGCTCAACAAATAGATAATATTTTCAACCCATGAAGGAACATTTAATCCTTTGTTTTTTTCTGTGATACGCAGTGTTCTGTAGACAGCAGTGAAATTTAATATTTATTGAAATTTTTAATATGCATCATCTCATTTTCAAGGGACTTCTCAGGCACAGAACATGGAAATGAACAGATATTTGAAGTAGATGTGCTCTGCTGCACGCTGCTGCACCTACTGACACCTCAGCTGTAGTTTCACTAATTCAAAGCTGTAGTAAACTGTAGTGTGAAGCAAAAGTTAGGATGGCACATGTACAATACTGCTCAAAAGTTTGGGCTCACTTAGAAATGTCCTTATTTTTGAAAGAAAAGCAGTTTTTTTTTTCAATAAAGATAACATTAAATTAATCAGAAATACAGTTTCCATTTCCAGCTAGAATAGTCATTAGAATTTATTCGAGTTATTAGAAACTAAACACTTAAAAAAATAACCACAAAGACACACAAAATAACCACTTTAGAATATATATATTTTTTTCAATTCTTTAAAAAACTGTAAAAACAAATGAAAATAAACCCCTCTCTTTCATGTCAGGCTTAGAAAACAAATAGCAAAATACTGCAGCTCTTCATACCATATGTGAAGATGCCATTGGAAGGGGATTAAAGTGTCTTCAACTAACAGAGTATGCTTTTCATCAGGATTGTGCTTTGGTATGATGATACAGTGAAAACATAAATTAGGCCCTGTGTGCAGAGGTAGGTGGATGCTTTTTATGAGTAGTGAACTAAGTTTGCTAATATATCGACTGTTTAGACTTCATAAAAAATTTCAAACAGGAGTGAGGGTTGATTTCAGTGATCATTTTGTGTGTCTTTGTGGTTATTTTTTCTTTTTTTGTTTCTAATAACACTAATAAATTCTAATGACTATTCTAGCTGGAAACGGTTGATTTTTAATGGAATATCTACATAGGGGTACAGAGGAACATTTCCAGCAACCATCACTCCTGTGTTCTAATGCTACATCGTGTTAGCTAATGGTGTTGAAAGGCTAATTGATGATTAGAAAACCCTTGTGCAATTATGTTAGCACATGAATAAAAGTGTCAGTTTTCATGGAAAACATGAAATTGTCTGGGTGACCCCAAACTTGTGAACAGTAGTGTACCACAGCAGGTTTAGTTAAATTTCACTGGCTCTTTAAAATCTTGCTGCTGACACCTGGAACTAAGGGAAATAATGAGGAAAACAGCAACAATGACTCACTGTCTGTAAGCACTTTTTGTTAGACTGCACAGACATTAGTGAATTAATGAAGAAAAAAAACCTGCAGGGAAAATACATCCAAAATTAAGACTGCTTGAATTTGAAAATGCTTAAGGTTAAGAAGATAATTAGTTGTGATTTGTGGTTAGAAACTTGCCAACACAGTTGCATGTTGTTGAAAACACAGTGAACAAGTGTCTCTGTGTCCCTGCTAATGTAGCTGTTCTGCTTGTTTGATCAGTGGATGCTCAGTTTGACCTGCACATTCATCGTACAGAACCAATCGACTCGTTAATTTTGACATAATGGGCTGTTTATTTCAATTAGCTCTGAAAACCTCATTATCTGCGCGGGAGCCGACTCGACCTCGGAAGGGGATACAGTTTAAAGATGATGACTGTAATGGCAACCCTTACAGTATAATGATCTGTTGTGCTGTTGATCTTGATTATGGACTTTTCAAACTGACAGCAAGCAATTTGAAGCAGATAATTGGTGGTAATTAGGTTGATTAGGCAGTGATGAGGACACACCTTGCTCTGCTCTGCTCTGCTCAGGAGAAATCTGCAAATCTTTTTCTTTTATCGGCTGGGTGCTGTTATCTTTACTGGCTTTTATCTTGCCGATGTTCATTCTGAACTCTTTTGTAAGTGTCACTGATTCCTTGATTATACTGAACTATTTTCATCCCTTTGCTCTGATTTGAAACTTCTGCTCTCACATTTGCTGCAGGAGTTTGCTTCTTTTTCTCTTATCAGCTTCTTATCCAATTTTTTATCTTGCGTTTCCAGTTTGGTTTTGGCCACTGTAGCAGCTCCTCATTGTTTCCAGTTTCTTTTGTTTGCAGATTTTGTGCAGAAACCCAATTTTACGGCAGGAGATGTCATATTATGAACATTGTGTATGCACACACTGCTGTATAGGAACAGCTCTGTGCTCAGGGGAGTGTTGTATTAGCATTTCCATTTGCCATAGTCAATATTTTTCCACAACCAAGTGAATTGTTCATTGTGTGCATGTGACTCAGATGACTTTTGGGATTTGGAGCTCAATGATACAGACTGTTATACAAGGTATATTGATAATTAATCTATGCAGAAAAGGTCATCGGCATCTCTGCACCATCAGAATTTTGCATTTCATTTCACTGCTTCTTTCTAATGAGTACACAAACTTAAAATTATTTATTGATCCCAAAACTGCAGTGCGTGATGTTTGAAGCTCTGCACCTCCTCTCTGTTCCAAGCTCTCCAGCTCCTCGTTGTTTTGTTCTGTCTCTGACAGCGCTCTGCTGGGTCTTTCTTTAATTTAAAGTGTGGCCCGAACTTGTTTGGAATGCATGCTACAGGCTTTCCCTGAGTCCCTCTGCCCAAACCCTGCTGCTATCAACTCCGCTGCCTGTCAGACGCTCTGAAAGAGACAGCGGAGAGATGCTGAGAATTATAATTCCCATTCATGCTCCTCATTGCATAGACACAAAGCCCTGCACAGACTCAAGTTCAGCTTTCTCTCCTCATTGAGTCCATTTCTCGGATTTGTGGAGCAAAATCAAGAGCTGGCTTCTAATCCTCATAAGTCCAACAACATTCTGGGTCTACTCATACATGAAGTTGTCTCCTGGCAACAAACCATAGACCGGTTCATTGTGGAAATGATTGTGGCTCGGGTAAATCTCTATATTACCAAGAAAATTGGCCTCAAAGATTGACTTTGCCAAAGCCTTGAAACGAATCAGTACGGTCTGGAAATATCCCCTGAAACTAATGGGCAGCCAGTTTAATTTCATACCAATATGGACGCATTCATTAAATTTCCAACCATAGCCTCAACGCAACAGGAGCCATGCCTCATTAGGTTGGACGACATCCCAGTCTTATATACCAGGGTTCTGGCAATAGTTGTAAAATTCTATGATTTAATTAACATTCTCTTTTCTAATAAAATATTAAATAATGCCTGCTGCTGCTTCTCTCAATCTATCTGCTGACAGCTGCTACCTCTGAGGGGAAGGTGATAGAAATATCTGATTCCAGTCAGATGAAGTCAGAAAACTCAAAATGGACCAAGTTATGAAAATAGAGCACAGAAGGCCTAACACAGGCCATTTCCTTTGATGTGGAGATTTGTGAACAGCAGAGCAGAGACCAGACACGTCAACATGAAAATAGGAGGAACATGACAACTCATACTAAACTGTTAGTAACAGCGCTGAAGCCTCCCAACTTGTTCTTGAGGTTCACGGTATGTGTTCAGACAGAAAGCATATCAGGACTTTATTACTCTCAATTTATAAACATTCCTTGTGAGTTTGATGCAGACATTTCATACACAGTCAGAACCTGTCTAATGTCTGAAGAGGTCATTGGCTGTTTGGTGAGAATATTTACACAGTCTACTTGCAAAATTCACACAAATACCTCAAGGTGTTTCATGTTCTGCCTTAATGGTACAGGTTTTTGAAATGTACTGCAGTGTACACAGAGGCCTTTGTTACTTTTCACATCTGCTTGAAAGTAGGGTGCACAGAAGTAGATACAACCAACTGCAGAAGTATTCAACAGAGTCCTAGAAACCAGACTTATGCCGAGTAGAAAGGCTCACACAAGGGATGTACTTCAAGCTGGGTGAAGTATTTTAGGGAAGATGATTTCCGCATTTCAACAGCGATATTAGTCCAAGAGAGCAAAAGACATTGCTTCCTGCCAAAATCACAAAGCACCTTCCTCATTCACTTTGTTCTACAAGTTCACATCTATTACAAAATGAAAAGTCCATAAAAATAAAACTCTCCTAAGATGAAGACAGTCTGTAACTGGTCAGGTTAATGACACTCAACAACAGTGAATTCATATTCTGGCAAAACATTAACAGGAGCCAAACTTCAATTTGTTGCTTCAATCTGTTTGTAGGAGCCTTTCCTCTGAGTTTAGTACATCTCCAAAGTCAGTGTGGATTAGCGCACATGAAACAGCAACAGTAATTTCATTAATTACTTAATTTCTAATCAGATCGGTAAGCTGTAAGCCACGGTTTATTGGCTGTAGTTACATTATTTGTTACACAGCTCTTTAGGTTTTGAGAATAAAAGACACCTATATCTGAATGACAGAACGACACCACTTTAATTAACAGACTGATGAAACAGCAATGCTACACATCCCAAGTCTGACAAAGGCTTAATATCAGTGTTAACTTTATGTTTATGTTTGAAGGATGTACACTACAGTTCAAAAGTGTGGAGTCACTGAGAAATGTCCTCATTTTTGAAAGAATTTATTTTCAATGAAAATAGCATTAAATTAATCAGAAATACAGTCTAGACATTGTTAATGTGATAAATGACTATTCTAGCTGGAAATGGCTGATTTTTAATGGAATATCTCCATAGAGGTACAGAGGAATATTTCCAGCAACCATCACTCCTGTGTTCTAATGCTATATTGTGTTAGCTAATGGTGTTGAAAGGCTAACTGATGATTAGAAAACCCTTGTGCAATTATGTTAGCACATGAATAAAAGTGTGAGTTTTCATGGAAAACGTGAAATTATCTGTGTAACCCCAAACTTCTGATCGGTATTGTACTTTGTGTTTCTGCTAAATTGAACTGTATAGTACAGAGATGTTCTGCTATTTTACTTACCCTCATTGACAAGCAGAGGTGGGTAGAGTTACCAAAAATTGTACTCAAGTAAGAGTAATGTTACTTCAAAATAATATCACTCAAGTAGCAGTAAAAAACAGTCATCCAAAAAATTACTCAAGTAAGAGTAAAAAACTATTTGTTGAAAAGACTACTCAAGTACTGAGTAACTGTTTGATTGTAATGTCCGATTTATTTTTTAGAAATGATGTGATCAGACAAAAATGTAAAATAACGTGCAAATTCTGTTTTTTCCAAAGAATAAAATAAAAAAAAAATTGCAAAAATAAATAACATCTTTACAAAATGACAAGTTAAGGCACAAGAAACACAAATTTCCAAATCTCGGTTTTTCACACCATAAAGCTTTTGAAACAAATACCTGGAGTAAGGTAACATTTTTATGATTGAATAGTGCAAACTACTTCTAATGACAATTTATACTGTATTTCACTTCCCTCCAAATGGCACAGGCTCAGTAGATAGAAAGACACATTAGGGCTGGACCCGGATATCCGATCGGCGAATCCCCCCCACCAGTTTCACTTAGGCCGTGTTAGTGAACAGAAGAGAAAAGCCGAAGACGGAGATATCCATGCTAATGCTATGCTCATGTTGTCGGACTCTGAAGCAAGATCAAACTTCTCGAAAATGCCCCCGTTTTTTTCATTCCATGTCTGCTACGTGTGTCGTTATGCCACCACAGTTCGTATGAGGTCATGTGACCGCAGGGCAACATCTGGTGAAACGGAGTCATGTGATTATTGTTGCTTCGTCTGATCGGTGAAACACAGTCATGTGATAGATCCACTGGGGGCATTTCTCTGGCAAAATAAAGCATATCTAATGTGGTAAATAAAAAAATAACGAGTCGAGTGTAGCCCAGTGTAACGGAGTAAGAGTAGTGTTTCTTCTTCACAGATCTACTCAAGTAAAAGTAGAAAGTATGGCAGAGTAAAATTACTCTCAGAAGTATACTTTTTTCAAAAAGTTACTCAAGTAAATGTAACGGAGTAAATGTAACTCGTTACTACCCACCTCTGTTGACAACAATGGCAATGACAATAAAGCAAACTTTTTTTTAAAAAAGTCCATAAACGAGACACTAATTTCAAGTGAAATTGACATAATTATTGGGATTATTTAATATTATAAAATGTTGTGTCCAACGCTTCTGTCTGCCTGTTGACAGTGAGAAAAACAAGGCAAAGTGAGCTAAAGATCCAAACATTGACCATTTAACATGTTAAAATAGACTTATTAAGTTGTTGTGGTGCCCACCAACTTCGTCTTTAGCAGTTAAATGTTCTTTTCTCAGCAGGTGACCAACCTCGCCTGTTAGCTCGACTGTTGAGAATGTGTTGTGTGTTACTCAACAATAATTAAAATGTAAATTTCTCGTGTACAGAAGAGGAGAGTGTTTTGATGTTAATGGCAGCCCGCAGAGTTTGGACCGCTAGCGGAGCAGAAAATCAGTGTTTTACCCCCCATTGTTTGTACCGTGTGTTCTACCAGCAAGCAAATGAGGATGCACATTCATAGGTCAAGGTAGTGGATATTGACAGTTTTTGGAGGTAAAGTGCAGTAAAAGGTGGAAATGAGATGTTGGAAGAAGAGAAGAATTGCTTTTAAAACATGTATAAAACAAAAATGCTGGAAAATTTGCAGAATTCGAAAAAAACATGTCAAGCATACTATGAACCAGTGAGATAGTATACATGTTTTCTAGATACCAAAAAAATCAAGGAGTATTGGTCGCATAACAAATATCAACTAAGATATTCTTTTCTCTTCCAGTCGCATGACTTTACCACTTGCTAATCAGTCCTCACCTCCTCTCTCTTTGTCTTAGTCCCACCTACCAGAGGTGCGAATAGACGAGGTGAGGAAGAGAGACAAGAGCAGAGTCAAGGTAACAACCATTGAACGAAATGAGACTTACTTGCTTTGGAGCTGTAGTTTCATGCAACATGAGTAAAATTTGTCACATGACAGAGCTGCATCTCCGATATATTGTTGTGTTCCACCCTACCACTGTATGTTAGGATCTCTGTCAGATGAGCAGGACAGTGTTTGTAATAACTTACAGTAAATGTTTTCATTTAATTAAATTGCCACCGTGACAGAATGTGATTAGAATTAATAAATATCATACATCCATCTGGTCATCACATGTCTTTTATTACTGTGCCAAGGAACGTGGCGGAATTATGAAATGATCGGCATACGTTTATCTGTCTGTTTGTCTGTTAGCAACGTTACTCAAAAATGGAATAACAGATTTGGATGACATTTTCAGGGAAGGTCAGAAATGACCCAAGGACCAAGTGATTAGATTTTGTCAGTGATGTAGCTTATAGTCTGGATCCATGGATTTCTGTATCATTGTGAGATAGCGGCACGACGTCACTGTAACTATGACAACAAGTGAACATTACGTCAGCTGCCTGTTGATGATCCAACTACAAATCAGCCGCTGCAGACTTATCAGGACTTATCTGCTGGACATGATACAAGAAACAATTGATTAAATTGTGGAGGTCTTTCCGAGTCCCATCAATTCCCGCCACACACTACATATTTAGGTCACGCAATACGGTATCCGTACATAACACACACATGCATAACACATGCCTGTGCTCAGCGCAAGGTTGTTTTGCTTGTTTGTACATCTATATTAAATGTCCACATTCTATAGTAATCAAAAATGATTCAACAACTGAGCAGCCTTGGCGGAGTATTGCGCTCTCTGAGGGCTTTTCTTGTTCATTATGCAGGATACAGGAAGCATTGAGAATACACTTGTGCATCCTCACATATAGCTCCTCCTACAGGCCTCTCTGTTCGTCAAGATGCATTTTTGGAATTGAAACATTCTTCTGGATGATGCGCTAAGATTGATCTCCAGAACACAGCCAGGAGGAAGGAGACAATGAGGCTGAAAATTGGGAAATGAGACAAGCAGACTGTCCTTATGCTGAGAGGAAAGGTTCTGGGCAAGGAATGAGAAACCTCCTCTGCAGCAGCACCTTCTTTATGGCACATTTCTCCTGATCAGCTGAGAGTGATTATCATACAGGCTGCTTGATAAGGTGTGGCAGACAGCGCGTCTCTTATATATCAAGCATTTAATGGTGATTCCACCTCATAAAAAAGCAATAAACTACCTCATAAAATGTGAATAACCGACACATTCGCTTTGCAACTTGTCATTTTATTTTGTGTTTGTTTTTATTTTTTGTTTTGTTGTGGTCATGGATGCATTTATTAGCATTTCCATTTTATATTAAACGCTCTATGTCAAATTCACATTGTCATTCTTTAAATATTGGCATATGTGTTCTCTGTCATGAATATTGATAGCCTTAATTGAAGTTTAAAAAATGCAACCACTTGAAACACAAGTAGTAAATACACATACTGGCCATTTTATTAGCTACACCTGTTCAATTGCTTGTTAACGCAAATAGCTAATCAACCAATCACATTGCCGCAACTCCATGCATTTAGGGTGAAGTTCAAACCGAGCATCAAAATGGGGAAGTATGGGAATTTAAGTGACTTTGAATGTGGCATGGTTGTTGGTGGCTGACGGGTTGGTCTGATTATTTCAGAAACTGCTGATCTACTGGGATTTTTACGCACAACCATTTCTAGAGTTTACAGAGAATGGTCTGAAAAAGACAAAATATTCAATGAGCGGCAGTTGTGTGGATGAAAATGTCTTGTTGATGTGAGAGGTCAGAGGAGAATGGGCAGACTGGTTGGAGATGATAGAAAGACAACAGTAACTCAAATAACCACTGGTTACAACCAAGGAATACAGAGTATCCACTCTGTACGCACAACATGTCCAACCTTGAAGATGGGCTACAGCAGCAGAAGACCACACTTGGTGCCACTCCTGTCAGCTAAGAACAGGAAACTGAGGCTACAATTCACACAGGCTCACCAAAAATGGACAATAGAAGATTGGGAAAATGTTGCCTGGTCTGATTAGTCTCCATTTCAGCTGCTCCATTCAGATGGTCAGAATTTGGGTGAAACAACATGAAAGCATGGATCCATCCTGCCTTTTATCAATGGTTCAGGCTGCTGGTGGTGTAATGGTGTGGGGAATATTTTCTTGGCACGCTTTGGGCAGCTTAGTACTAATTGAGCACCATTTAAACACCACATCCTACCTGGGTATTGTTGCTGACCATGTTGGTCCCTTTAACACCACAGTGTATCATCTTCCGATGGCTACTTCCAGTAGGATAATAAACCATGTTAGAAAGCTCAGATCATCTCAAACTAGTTTCTTGAACATGACAATGAGTTCACATTACTCCAACGGCCTCCAAAGTCACCAGATCCCAATGCAATAGAGCCCCTTTGGGATGTGGTGGAATGGGAGATTGGCATCATGGATGTGCAGCTGACAAATCTGCAGCAATGACGTGATGCTATCATGTCAACCTGGAACAAAATCTCTGAGGAATGTTTTCAGCACCTTGTTGAAAGTATGCCATGATAAATTAAGGCAGTTCTGAAGGCAAAAAGGGGTCCAACCTTTTACTAGCAAGGTGTACCTAATAAAGTGGCCAGTGAGTGGATGAGCTGAGCATTATAATAAATCACACAATAACCAGATGAGTTATAACAACAAACTGAGAAATATCTAAATTCATTCACTGCTATCAATTTTGCAGTCAGATGCCAAGTTTCAAGTCTTGACATCACTTCATTAGGAGGTACACAGTTTCTTAAATATTAAGACAGCATAACACAATACAGTTCTACTATATCATCAGCTTTTAGTAGCCTATCAACCTACTGCCACAGGTATTATAACTAATCTCATTTAATCCTCTTTACAGCTAAGCTGCCATTTAGAGGGCCAACGACCAGAGAGTCAGGGAGCTCCGCAGAGTTCAGTATTTCCACTGCTTGATTACGTACTTTAGAAGATCTGCTTACTCTTTATATTCATGATATACTGGAGGCACAATGGATGAGTTTTTAAAACTTGTTTAGACAAGTGGTTTGATCATACTCATTAATCCAACATCCTTGTTTGCAGTGAAATTAATGAAAACATCAAATCTGATAGCAAGTGCAAAAAATTCACATTATATTATGTTTTTTTCTGATGGCCTTATTTGACCTTATCTGTTGTATCTGGCTGCATTCCAACAGCTTTTTCTCCTTTCTGGCCAGTCAGTTGATCAGATTCATCAGATAAAGGATCATGTATTCATTCTGATTTTCATTCTCAGTTTTCTAAATTACTGAGGCCATTTGTTCTATAATAGCTAATGGCATAAAAAAAGTTACATTGTACTGAAGTTTTAGTGTGGAATAAAATGTAGTTTCATTAAAAAAGAGCAGTAGCCGTTATACGCTAATGACACATTCATGCAGAATGAACAGTTCTGATCTCAGCCTTTGACTAAAGTTTCTGAGTGATTTTATAAAAAAATTAAAAATTAAACTGTCATAATACATGTGATGACAGGATATTTCAAACTACTTCTTCTCTTTTAAACAGCAGCAGGAACAAATCCAATGCCATCCATTAGTGACACAGGTACTGAATTGCAGCACACTGAGGGGAAAACATCTTGAATCAAAATCCCATTTAGATATATTAAATGGACCCTAGATGAAATATCCAGCTGAGGGAAGAACAGCGAATTATTCTCGAAAATCTACCCCAAAAATATCATTAGTTAGAAAATGGACACTCTACCATGAGTTACCACTGTTTAGCTTGCTGGATGTCAAATGAACAAAAGTATGTTTCTATATGAGAATGTTAGACTATGCACCAATCAGGCATAACATTATGACCACCTGACTAATATTGTGTTGATCTCCTTTATGCTGCTAAAACTCCTCTGACCCAGTGGGGCATGGACACAAGAGTTCTCAGGATGTCCTGTGGCACCGGGATGGTGGCAGTGAATTCTGTGGGTCCTGTGAGTTGCAGAGAAGGACCTACCTAGATCAGGTTTATCCTGGTGGAACCCTGGTGAATACCTTAGCTCTGTCGTGTTCCTCGGGCCACCCCTGAACAGTTTGTGGTGTGTCATGGCGCAATGTTCTGCTGAGGGTGGCTACTAACATCAAGGACTGCTGTTACCGTCGGGGGTGGGCGTTGGGGTGTTTAGGTGTTGGCTGCAATGTTTAGGTGGGTGGTACATGTCAAACAGTGACATGAATGTCAGTACTCAATATTTTAACAATATGGTCAATGCTTTTCACTTCACTCGTCAGTGCTCATAATGTTGTGGCTGATCGGCGTATATGAAATGTACATGGTTGTGGTCTCCATATAGTGTCACAAACTGACACTATATGAAGCTATATGACCGAGGAAGGAACGCTCAGTTAAGCTGTACTTGGTAAAGCTTTATTTTGAGTAAAATGCTAATATGAGATGCTAACATGATCATATGCAATCGCAGTCGAGAATTTCCAAGACTGTACCTACTAAAAGTAAAAACCATAACTAATTTAAATTTTGCCGCTATCCCTTTTGAAGTGGTCTGACTCACTGGACGTATATTTCAGGTATAAAAATGCCATTTATGCCTAATTTTACATGGCTCTCTCCACTTCTTCTGTTATTGGCACGACTGTTTTTAAAATCCTCTTCACTGTGGGAATAAACAACACCAACCCCCTAAAGCAGCAAAGTCTTGATTGTTTTTTGTTTTGTTTTTTCTGTGAATAATCCATTTTAATGACAGTGTTCACCTCAGAATGTGCAAATTTATCACCAAAACAAGAGCGTCATTGCTTCATATTGGCTTTAGCACCACCCAAAACAACTGAGATTGATTTAAAGAAATGCAAACATGTCTGGACATTTTCCCCCCTACAATGAGGTGCAGTCAGCTCATTTTCCAGCACTGACTCAGTGCTGCGAAGGTAGGTGTGAGTATGGAAGAGTGAAAAAGTCTTCTTTTGCAGTGATTTGAAACTTTCCAGCGGTCCTGTGCCACTTGCAGATGCACATTTATGATTTCAGCATGGATCTCAAACTTTTCTGTGTCAAACTAACCCAACCATCATATCCAGGATCTCCACTGGTGGAGACAGCTGATGTCTTCAGAGGAAGAGTCAACAGTATCAAAGACTGAAGAAATCAGTAGTGTTGTTAACAACATGCCAGTATCGAGTTCTACTGTAACGTCGTGAGGTGTCAGAGAACACTGAGTACCAACTACCTGAACATGCACCCATTCACAGCCTGTTAAAAATGCACGCTTTTTGATTAAAACAATGCAATCATTGCTCTGCACCCACCTTTTACCCCAGATCTGGCCCCCTGAGACTTCTTCCTCTTCCCAAAAATGAAATCCAAGTTGAAGGATCACTTTATTTACGCAGTAGAGAAGATCCAGTACATGTTGCGAACAAACCAGGACTTCCAATGAGTGTTCCACACAACACACTTTGAACATTATAGTGGGTACAGTTTATGGTCTTTATAGGCTCAGTCTCTGAACTTCTTGATCACAACGCATACAAATACTAAAGACATGTAATGTTGACCATGCTTGTCATCATTTAGTTTGTTAGCATGCTACAAAATAATGTGCCATTGAACTGATGAGGATGCTGGATGAACAATCAGGGAATCACAGAATTTGTTACAATTCATTCTGAAACCAAGAGATATTTCAATTCAGACAAAAGTAGTCCACCAATATTACCATCTGTAATACTACACTGCAAAAGTTGCTACAAATGTCAACTAAATATGCAACTGTTGCACGGAATGTCCAAGGTGAAAAAAACCTGAACTTTTTTTCTGAAAACTTGTAAAAACTGAAGTGGGTGAGCAGATTTTCCAGCAGTAGTGCCATGTCTGGGGACAAAGTTGCGATCATCCCTGACATTCCCCTGGTGGCCTCCAAGCCTCCATGTCTCAGCCCAGTGGAGGAGGAAAATGAAAAGATGCAGAGGTAAAATGACACACAGAGCAGCAGCTGCAGCAGCACTTCACACACGCAAACCGAATTTCAACTGGTGCACTTTGTTTGAGGCTCTTGAAGTCTTAGAATATGTGATAGATTGATCTGATTTGGCTTGTGAACAAAAATATGAATGATTTCAGAGACAGAGGGGACACAGCGTTGAATCAAAAACTGTTGAAAGTTTTTTTTTTTTTTATCCTTTCCCATCTTTCCTCTCTCTGCTGGTCAGAGCCAGAAGAGCCATTTTGTTAATAGAGTGCAGCAACTGTTTACAGCTGAATGTCTGTTGATGTTTTCAGAAACACTAAGCAAAGGCTGAGCGGATCCAAATGCAATTACTGCTTGACTATGGCTCCATTAATTAAACCTAGCAGAGCAACACCATGCATCACAAGTAGACTTGCTATTTGGAATTACTTTAAAAGTGCTTATGTGATGTTACACAGTCTGAAAATAATTTTGGATACATCATCCTCGTCATCTGCTGTCTGTCGCTGCCTTCACAGATGTTGTGTTTGAGCATTTTCTGATTTGCTGATGGGTAAAGTTATCCAACTACAACTAATTTTCAATCTATCCACACACCCAAAAGTTCTGGCAGTTATTGTCCTGAGGGATCAATGAGGTCCTCTCATGAAATTGTGAGCTAATAAAGTTATGAGCTAGAGCCCCAAACACAATGGTCCATTCATTGATTCATTGATTGTGTCATGTGTGCCACCCCACTGACATGTTTAAATATTGACTAGAAATAATGATGTGTTATAACAATTTAGAATCACCAATTAACATCAGCATGTTTTTGGACTGTGGGAGGAAGCCTGTACCTAGAGAAAACCCATGCTGCACAGGGAGAACATGCAAACTCCACACAGAAAGAGCCCAGACCCAGGCCAGGACATGAACCAGGGATCTTCGAGCTGTGTGGTGACAGTGTTAACCACCGAGCTACTGTACAACCCTATTTATATGACTGGTTTCTAACTGTGCGTCTGCATTGAATCTATTGGAGATATTTTTCATTTCTTTGGAAACAGCGGTCTGCTGTGGCTGCAAACATCCCAGTTGTGGCAAGTTGTGGGACAAAAACCAATGTCATCCACACTAATATGTGCTGAAACACAAAACTAGAAATAATCTCGGTCTGTACTAAGATTCTTGAAAATGCATATCCTATGACCACTCATGTACACTAGGCATACATATGGCAGTATAGCTATGAAGCAGAGGGTTTTCTGCATAGTTATAGGAAATATTAGAACAAACCAATGATTTCTGTGCTTAGTCAACGGCACTGTAGAGCAGTTGTATGTAACACAAAAGCATAACATGATAAACACAGGTTGGGAGTTACCACTAGTCGTCACGGCTGAGGTCTTTGTTTTCATTCAAAACAGGTCGCATGATAGATGCCTGACAAAAGCAGGAAGTAGACCTGACAGATTAGACCCAATCAGGAAGTGAATTTCAGTGTCTGTGTCATTGTTTCCTAAATAGTACAGGCTAATGTGGACACTAGGTGTAATTGTAGCACGTTATGGGTTTTAACTCTCTGAACTCCAAGCAGTTTCTGGGTGTTTGTTGCTCCTGTGAAACTTTTTACTTGTTTCAACTCATTTTGAACTCAGAATTCTGTAGTTTATTATATACATTATAAAGTCCTTATCGTTATGGAAAGACTAGAAGCAATCATAAAAACAGAAAAAAGAACGTTTAATTTCATTGAAATTAATTGACTCATTATGTACAACATTATTTAAGTGCTTACAAGTGTCACCAATACTGGAAAGAAATTTTATGTCTACAACTCTTTAGTAAGGATATTTTACTCCTTGTTTGTTTACAGCCACTAGATGTTTTTCACACTTCCCTGCACATCAACTCTGGAAAGATATTTCACTGAGCTGAACAACTTTCTGACAACTTGCTCTTCTGTATGCTATTTCTGAGCCATGTTGCATTTATTTTATTGCTCAAGTATGTTTTACTTTGCTCTCAATGTCTCTTGATGTCTCCTCTCTGCTCTGAGGAAACACAGTCTGCATTTCAGCTGAAAACTCTCAGAATGTTTGCCATGTTGGTCACAGCTGAGTTACTCATGGCTTCTTTGCTGTACTGAGTAGTGCAGAATTTTTTGTTTTTAGAGAATCGAGTGAGAAGCTTTTTCTGGAGAATTTTTGAATGAGACAAGTAGAATAAAGTGATATATAATAATTTTAAGCTTAGATTTGATTAATTTGCCCAACAGAACCACAAGAAAATTAAAAATCTGACAATTCCTTCTGTTGGTATAGTTTGCGGCTCTGATAAATTATGTAATTTTGGCAATTTGTTAGAGATTACATGCCATTTAAACCTGCAGGAATGTTTGGGGGTTCAGAGGATTGAACTTAAAAGAAATTATTGTGATTCTTCCCTGAAAATTGTCCCAAAAATATTCAAAAAAAGAGTTGAGGTGAACTGCAGAGTGATAATTCTCTGCCGGTTTGTCACTATCAGGTATCCCTTTCACATTAAACATTGTTATCCACTGCTTTTTTAAAGGCATCAATTTCTCTGTAGTTGTATGTAATTAACACTGTAAATAAAATAAACAAGGATCACTAGTAATGATTAAGTATAGACAAAACTTGATGGAAAACACAGTCTTTCTTTTTTCTATGAGATGCCTTTGTCTGGGTGAGTTGAGAGAAAATGTTGGCCGGTATCCCGCTGCACAGTGGCTTGGTGATTAGCACTTTCACTTTGCATTTAGAAGATCCCCAGTTCATGTCCCTGTCTTCCTGGGATGAAGTTTGCATTTTCTTCTTCTTGCATGTGCATACATGAGTTTTCTTCAGGTACTCCAGCTTCCTCCCACAGTCCAAAAACATGCTGAGGTTAATTAGTAACTCTAAATTGTCCGTTGGTGTGAATGCGAGTGTTATTGTTTGTCTGTATATGTAGTCCTGTGATAGACTGGTGACCTGTCCAGGGTGTCTCCTGCCTTCACCCTAAGTCAGCTGGGATAGACTCCAGCTCCCCCGCGACTCTAATGAGGACCAAGTGTGTATAGATAATAGATGGATGGATGTATCCTCATAAAAGCCTAATATTGCTGTATGGATCCAGTGTGATAAACCTCACAAAGATATGTTGTGCTGTGAGCCAGTTAGACTCAGTGAGCAGATATGAAAGTACAGAGATTGAACCAATGACCTCTGACTGGGGTTAACATCCTCACTGAAATACCTGGTTGTCCCACCACTCATGTTTCTCTGACATCTCCAATCTATACGTTGTGTGTCTGTGTCTGTTGTCTACACAAGCACACATGTACTGCTCATGTCATCCACATTGTTTACCCTGGAGACACAGAGTTGTCATGAGAAGGGGACTGCAGCTGATAATCCAACATGTTTGTGGGGATGAAAGGTAGAATGCAACAGTGTGTGGCTAAAAGGTACTATAGGAAACCACTGCAGAGCCCGGTAATCCAACACAGCTCTTTTCATACATCACCTGCTCCTTCATTCTGAAGTGTGAAAGGTCAGCGAGAGGAGAGGCATCATTAGCCGAGGAGTGACTTCGCTTCAATACTGACGTGAATAAATTCAGAGACAATGACAGGGGAATGGTGAGAAAATGATGGATGGAGCAAGATGAGAATATAATAGCTACGGTGTGACATTAGAGCCCTTCTCTCAGCTTTTTTCATTGTGTGCATGAACAGTCTCCTCTGTCTGCATTGATTTCCTTTTTGAGAGTCTATTTTGTCAATGAGAGGTTATCAAAAACACCAAGATGATTCATTTCCCCTTGAGAAATCATTGCCTCCATGCTATCACTTTAGCATCTGCTGTGTTGTGTGTGAGTGTAGAATAAAGTATCTGACCTCCTATTTGCACAAAACACTTGTAGCCCACTTCTGTGTGTCCTTGCTGCAAAACAAACACCAATTTTAGCTATTTTGAGCAGTTCAATAAGCACTTTATATTGGAAAACAATCAAATGGCCAAAAGCTGCTGTCTGGATACTAAAATCTTGATTTTTGTGTCTATATAGTGTAGATGAGAGACTATTGTTTCTGATAATACAGCTCCTAACAAAATGGAAGCGGAGGAGCAACTTCAAGTTAAATAAGAAAATGAATAAATAAATAGAGAACAACAACAAGACAGAAAAATAATGGAAAACATTTTCTACCTTGTTAAGAGTAAAAGCCTCTGGGTGATGAGAAACCTGACAATATTTCCCTGTTAGACTGTCAAAATAGTACATCAATTTGCACAGCAATGGAATATAATGTAGTATTTGTAAGTATATTTTCCAGGTATTGTACCTGAGCACAATTTATACATATCTATGCTTACCTTCCACTACAATTCAGGTGTAAATATTGTACTTTGTACTGTACTACATTTGAAATTATTTAAAGGACAGCACTCTGAAATGTACCATCTCATTATCAAGGGGGTTCTAAAAACAAGGATACAAATGACATGCAGACACAACATACACTGCAAATACACAAAGACCAACATCTCTTCCACCCACACCTCCACATTTCAGCTATTGTAAAAGAAAAAGCAGGTACAAAGACCAGACGATACATTAATTACATCAGCATAAAGATCAATTGAAGCAATCTGGTTTCAGATTCTTTGTAGCACAAATAAAAATCCTTAATACTTTTCTTTGAGATGAGAAAATAAGGATGTTCTGAAGGAAAAAAAGAGAATAAATGTAAGAAACAAAGGAAAAGCTTTGTATCGGAATTAAATGTATCTGAAAGAAAAAAGGGATATTGCATATGTCTGACTGAATATGAAGATTTAGATGGGACCAGAAATGTTCAAAGAGGAAGGACAGTTAAAATAAAGACATAAAAATGATTGGAAACATTGAAACTGCTTTTTAGATTTGGAAAAAATTCAGACAACCATTTGTTTTGCTTATTTTTTTCATCATAAAGTCTTGATGGGGCTTAAAGGAGAGTTCAGGGTCAAACCAAAGTCCAAAGTATTTGAACTTTTCAACTTTACCAAAGAATGATCTATCATCAAAAATTATAATCAGTTTAAGGGACATACCAAATACTTGCCCTTTTAAACAATGGAATAGGTCAGAGTGAAAATCTTGAAAACTACCTTTATCTGGCTTTATTTTTATTTTAAAAAGAAAAAAAACACATGATAAACTAATAATTTTCCCTGTTAAAGATTAAATCAGTGGTCTCCAGTCATTTGGAAGTGTGACAAGTAACACAAAAGCAAAAAAGATTAGACTTATCATCACAGATGATGTTAAGAGGTCCTCTACAATATGATGTCCATTCTAAATGTCTCAGAGCTTTAAATTATACAAAATGCCACACCAAAATTACAGATAAGTGAAACATCTAAAGAAATAAATATAGCTTTCCCCTAACATTGATCAGCGCATGCCACAGCACATCAGAGTTTTCTGGTGATGCTTTGAAGGGGTCTAAACCTTAAACCAGGAACCTACAATAATGATAGTTAGGTACATTTTGAAGGCAGACTTTGTTTTGCAAGGGAGCATTAAGAAAATGTTGGTACTTTTGCTTAAATAAAGGATCTGAATACCCCCGCACAGGAGAAACTACGCATATTTTGATCTGTAAACGAAACTATACAATATAGCACAGAAGGTAAGAACAGAGCCGAATGTTACTCAAAACACCACATTGGACAGTTTAACACATCACTGTAGAGAAGCATTGATGTAAACAATAAAATCAACAACGGTGTTCTGCTTCTTGTGTTTTTTCTCTCTCATTCCTCTCTTTGCTGCTCTCGGGTTCTTCTGATCACAGTGATTGGTGGGTGGTTCTCGCCATAACCTATGAAGAAGTCTTATCAGATAAAGCAGCCTCCTGCATGATGGGTGTGTTGGTCAACAGACATATGAGAAGCTTTCTGGTAAAAGACAAGATAACAGTGCAAATGCATAAAATAGTGTGGAAACAAAATGAACAATTTCAAGCTGCACTTAATATTGTATATTAACAAGGCTCAAATGTGCTATGTGAAATTTGTCACACATAGTGGTCACCTTTAATTCGATTTATCACCATCTCTGTAGTTTCTCAGAGCTTGACATAGCATTTTAGCATCAATTTAGCCCATTGTTTTGAATTAATGGTACATAGCTTTACTGTTTTGTTTCAGTTTCACTTCTCTGCTGCAACAAGCAGCTGCTTTCTATGATAAACAGCATGTTCCCTACCTGCAAGTTAGCAACTAGATGATGAACAAAAAGGCAGATATTTTCCTCAGGAAACCGAAACAGAGCCAAAACGAGAGTGAATATTGTTCTTACATTCACCAGCTAGCCAAAACTCCAGATTAAGAAATGATTTAGAACCATGTTTTTGAAAAGGTCCTTTAAATGCTGGTAAAATAATTGTTGGAACAGTCATAAGATCCCTGCCTGTGGAATTTATTCAACGATGTCTCTGCTGTATTTTGTCATGCAAAGACTGCTTCTGCTGTTTCCACCAAGATGAATTATTAACACACATTAGTAATCCTGCAATTATAAAAATGTGACAATAACTAAATGCAGATCAGTTTCAGGAAAAAAAACAAAACCCTTCATCCCTAAATGCTAATGCAGACTTGTCTCACTGTATGTATTAGCTTGCATGGTATTAACATGGACTTAGCCAGATAACAGCAGCACATTTGCTCTTGAGCTGCTAAACCCTCTTCAAATTTCAGCACTGATTAGACTGGCATTTACCTATACAATTATTTAAATCATCCACTAACAGAAGGACTTCCACTTAATTAATATCATAATTAGCAACAATAAGCTGATGGGGTGACCATGAGGGCTGAAGGTAAAAAAAAAAAAAAGAAAACAGGTTCTGTACACTATGGTATGACATGTTCTTAGTTTCCAGATCAAGACGGAGTGAGAGACTGTTAAATTTAATATTAAGAGTCTCTTTTTACAAAACACTATCAAAACTTTCACACAACTCTGCAGAAGACAACTTTCTATGACCTTGAAGCATTGAAACTGCAAATTCAGGATTGTTTGAGTGAACATTATACAGCACTCACAGAACTTGACTAAAAAGTTCAGCAAGAGCTGAAAGAGATGTTGGTTTGTTTTACTGGCAAAACAGGCCAAAGTTGGCAACCTGTGCATCCTTCTGTCAGAGACTGCAGCACATGAAATTATTCGAGCCCTTTGACATGTTGGAAGGTTGATATTGACTCTATCTCCATGCTTAAAATTTAACACCTTCTTGACACCAGTATAAAGTGTTAACCATGCAGTAGCTTTATGGAGTTGCCCCCACTGTAACACCATAAATGTACAAATGCATAATTTAAATGGGAGAGGTATAAATAATTCTAGCCCATGAATACTTATCGGGGAAAGTGATTTGTTGTCAAGTGAGCAACACTCTGACTGGTGGCTGATGCTGCCTGGCTCAATATGGTAAAAACTAGTTATTAGAATTTTGCAGTTTTTATTCAGTTATTGGAGTTTAGGTAAAAATAGATTTTGGCAGACTGCTGGAAATAACAGGAACAGCATCAACTTGTACTGCAAACTAGCAGCAAGAACATGCTTTGTTTATTCATTGTGCAGCTTGACACGGACTCTGCCAAGGTTGCCACTTGTCTTCAGTCCTGCATGTCATATTCATGGAAAGGATCTCAAGGCAAAGCCAGAGTGAGGAGGGTGTCCAGTTTGAGGATATCAGAAGTTGGCAGCTGAGAATAAAGCGGTCGTGGCAGGAGTCAGCATCACCAAGTCTGAGGCTGTGGTGTGTGCTGCAAACCAGTAAATTTTTCCTGAATTGTTGCCCCAAGCGAAGAAGTTTAAGTATTTCGGGATCTTGTTCACATCTGACAGGCAAATGGGGTTCGACATGGACAGATGGATTTGTGCAACATCCCCAGTAACTGAACTGTTGTAGTGAGCTGGAAGCCAAAGCTTTTGAGGGGGAGGAGCTCTGACATCCATAGGGAGTTTAAAGTAGAGTCATTCTTCCTGGGCGACTTTGCTTGGAGGTTTTCAAGGCATGTCTCGCTCTAAGTAGACTAGGGTAGAGGTAGAACTTGAAGGAGGGATTATATATCTCATCTGGTGTGGTAGCACTTTTGGATTTCTCAAGAGGAACTGGATGGATGGATGGATGGATGGATGGATGGATGGATAGATGGATGGATGGATGGATGGACGGATGGATGTGCAACTACGGGACGTCATATTTGGCCACATTAAGCTGTAATGTTGGGTGTGGTTCCAAGTTCAACAACTGTTGATTGTATTTATCTAAGTTCAAATTTCTGATATTAATAACCGCAATGTGAAAGTAGTCACTCATAGTAATGAATTTACAGAGACTTGTCACCTGAATCTGCATCGCTCCTTGGATTTTTTATGCTGGAGTTCATTGTTTAGCTATCTGGCACACAACTTTATCATTTTGTCCACTCTCGCCGCTCTCAAAAGGTTTTCAACAACTCCACAAAAATTCCCTGTATACTATATGCTCCGCAGCAAACAGAAGACAGACACAGTTCAAGAACAGCCGGTGAACAAAGTGCAGCATTTACGAGCTACAGAATCACATATTTTGTTCAGCGGTTGGTAGAGGCCAAGAACAGAGCTAACAGAGACTCCCAATGAACAATAATGTTGCTCCATAAATACTAGATGTCTAAATAAGCAAGTGTTTGCTAACAGGTTAATGATATCAACTTTGATTAAATTCATTATTTATTTCTTTTGCTTCCCAGTGGCCAAAAAATGACAGAAACTGTTTATATAGATTCCATAATTCTCTCAGTGTAAACTCAGTCTATTTATGTACATTTTTTCTGCTGTTGTATATGACCAGCTTCCTATCTAGAAGTGAATAGTGCGAAATACTGAGCCTCCCAGGCTGCATTAACTAATCAAATTCTTTTTCTTCTCCCATCCCTTTGACTCTTTTGTTATAATATATCACACAGTTGCAGGTTTAAGTGAATGAGATGCTTTGAGCAGCCTTCTGTCTTTCTGATCACTACCAACGTTTTAAAAATGTATATTTCTTTGCAGTGCTCAATCAACTAGGGATACATACAACTATAACTAGTCCTGATCTGAATATTTAAAGTTCCCTTCATTGTTCTACCAGTTTCCAGTCGGAGACACTGCCTGATTTCATGTCCTCTTATAATCTTTGAATTCACATCCTAACCTCCTTCAGTGAACCACTTCCAGATGTGCCTTCAGATGCCACAGCACTCAATACGTTCAGGGCTTACCATGACTCTTTAACCTTGGCTACCAGCTTAGTGTATCTAAGCTTCTTCCTCCATCTCCCACATCATCTCCCCACGGCCCACAGAGTTCTGCAAAGTGTAACGGTCCACAGAGTATTGGACCAAGTCAGGTCGAGAGGAAGCTCAGTATCTCTGTTGGCCATGACTGCTCACACTCCTCAGAGCCTGAAGCCAATTCCCAACGCTACTCCAACTGTGTGGGCTCTGGAAAAGGTTAACTTTGCTTCCTGGCAGAAGACTTAGAATAGCTGGAGTGTGTCAGAACAAGGGTCGCACCACAACTAGATGTATGTCACACTTATTGTTGGGTTTAATTAAATATCAGCTCTAATGCTGTAAGTGGGATCCACCTTTTAAAAGAGGAATATGAATCAATGAACACATGGTGCATGGATGGTTGTTTGTTAAGAGTGCTTTTCAGTGTTTACTGTGTAAACATTTATATGGTGATTTGTTAAATGATCTTGCTTAAACAAAGTTTAATTTGTTTTTTACACATTTAGATGATCTTAAATTAATGGCTGTGAATGACGTGTCTTCAAAATGTACTTCCTGCTGTGAGAAGCAAATGACCCACTGAGTCATTTAGTCACTGTTAGTCAAATGTGATCACACCACACCCACACATTTCCGATGTTGCAGATTAGATGAGTGTTTGAGTGTTTGTCTCTTGATCAAACATGGGCTTTTTTTTCCAAACCCGAACTTTGACTCGTTCTTATCCATATTTAATAGTACTGTAGAATCTTTTACCAGGCTTCCAGCTCAACTGTGCAAATGTGAAAAAATGTCCTCACCACTCACAAAATGACTGATGTCCTCACTGGTATATATTAAAAGCAATTTAATATAATCTCTGAAGGGGCCATTTGGGGTTAGGCCTCTGGATCAATGCTCACATCTCAACATGAGTCAATGTTTTACTCATTAGTCCCACTTCCCTTGTTAGAAAAACTGAGCCATTTGGGGCTTTGAATTAAAAATCGGGCCATCATCTTTGTACAAAGTTAACTTGCTATCTAGCAATATTCCTAATAAATAGCATGAAATACAGCAGTTAAATCTGTATATTTCTTTTTTCATTGTGATAACCATCCAGTTAACTTCTTCTTCCAAATAATACTACATCAATAAAATATGTAGTTTGCAGAATGACTACGTTCTGATACTTACTACTGACTCGGCTCGGGCAAAACAGAAATTTGCAAACATGATGTCAGGCGGATAGATAGATTATCAAGTGAGGGACTCTTCTCATTTCTATATTTTTTGTCATCTCGTCTCTTTCATCCTGCCTGTGACCCATAAATTGATCTCATTACACCATCTTAAAGAGTATGTCTCAATTCCTAAAATGCATCTGGAGGAGGCTTGCTGGAGGAGCTATGAGCGAGGAGGCACAGCTGTTATTTACTTCAGCTGTCAGTGGTTTTAGAAGAATCACCTAAAGCTTTGCAACCAGTGGGCAAAAATTCCATATTAACCTTTCAGCATATTGTCATTCAAGTGGTCTGAAGGGGAAACTAGATTTAGGCATCTCCTTCTGGCGGGAGACTTCAGCCAATCACAGGGGT
Source organism: Amphiprion ocellaris (assembly GCF_022539595.1). NCBI lineage: Eukaryota > Metazoa > Chordata > Actinopteri > Pomacentridae > Amphiprion > Amphiprion ocellaris. Next base: position 14,665,609 of record NC_072777.1, on the reverse strand, counting down.
TTAACCCTTTCAGGTGAGATAGTGTAAAGAGCAACACAGCCTATGTGACCATAGAATATGGTGGTACCATGGGATAAACACAAGATTTTCACTCAGGACTGTCGTGTTTGGATCCAGTGTGAAGCCACAACAATGTCGTGGGTGAAGGAACAACAGGTGAGGAGCATGCTCAGACTCAATCCTGCCACTGTTCGATCACTACAGAAAACTGAGGCCAATTATTCAGTCAAAGACAAATTTCCTGAAATGTGTCGACATGATGAAGTTTGGTTGATTACATGTATTTATTTTAGTACTAAATGATACTACTGATTGTTTATTTGAATATATTAACCTTAACTGATTCAAATGCACTTTGATGAGGTCTTACACAAGCAGGCATGATTAGGCCTAATATAGCAATGCTGGTAACACACTTTAAAAGCCAAATCAATAAGATCCTGAAAATCCAAATGGTCCTTGTCTTAGGCAGGATTTTAGGTCACAACGGTAGATACTCGTTTGTATTTTGCATTTGTAATTTGCATATAAAAATGTCACTTTTTAAAACTGGAACAGTTAGTCAATTGCAGTTGCAATGATAATGACAAGTGCATGCTAAATGTCTGTTTAATAACCACATGAAAGTCACTGCTCCAGCTTCTGCTACAAAAGATACAGCACATTATTTATATTTGTATACTTGCTGTGGTATATAGACTGTATCTCCCATTGCAGAGAATGATTATATGCACATCTTTTCCACATCCACAGCCATTAGTGCACTGCTGAGCCCTTTTCTCTGACTCTGGGTGGCTGACATAAATATAGAACAAACACACATGTATGTGCGCACGCACACACACACACACACACACACACACACACACACACACACACACACACACACACACACACACACACACACACACACACACACACAAAAGCTAAGCAGGCAGGCGAATGGGAGCCAGCAGGAGGGAAATGTCAGGACAATGTCAGGGTGTTAGCTTGGCATGGCACGGCTGGGCTTGCCTCCGAGTTTTCTGAATGTCACCACTCTGGAGACCAGAGGAGCACACACACACACACACACACACACACACACACACACACACACACACACACACACACACACACACACACACACACACAGTCACTCAGATCTAAGAGTACGAAGCGGAGGAGGAAGAAGAAGAGAGGGATCTGTGTTGCCCCGAAGCAGTGGTCATGCCAAGGGAAAATGGCCGACTGTGAAGCATCTCCCACTCCCTTTATAAGGTCACATCTGAATGTCACTCAGTCATTATTAAAAATAACTCTGCAATTCAGGTCATGTATGAGTCGTTTGTGCACATGCCATTTTGTTGTGTGGATTATGAAAGTCTCAGTAACCTCAGTTAGGGTTTAAGCATTTTGTTGTGTTTCGAATCCTGCATCAAGTCATGTTATCCACACATATTTTCCACTCCCACGGCTCTTACCACATGTGTTCAAATTTAGCTCTTAAACTATTTAGAAAGAAAAATGAAAAAAGAAATAATATTTAAGGACTTAAAGCCTACAGGAAAGATTTGCTTTTTGTTAATAAAAAAGGAGAGCTGGTAAAATATTAAAGCAGTTGACTTGGACTCTAACTATAGGCTAATGTAATCAATAAAACCTTTTAAAAAACTATTTAACAGAGATTTTATTGTAGTAGATTGCACACATTTGTATAGATTTTTATGTAACATTTTTTCCATAACAAATAAAATAAGAAAAATACTTCAAAATTATTCAAACAGTAAGATCATTATTTCATACATTTCAGGCGTTTTCAGTCATTGCAATAGTTTCATTGTTGTTTTAGTTGATGTTACGACCTCACTGTAGCACATAGATAACAAGCTACAGGCTACATGCTACAGGTCCATGATAATGGAGAAAAAATTACTTCTTCGATATACACTGGGATAAAAACAAGTATATACAGCTGTGTATAACTTTCAAACTGCAGGATGCATCCTGTGAGAAAAACACTGCAGCCTGGAGCAACAGCATTGATGATGTTCACTGCATTGTCTGTGGTTATACAGATATGACATCTCTCATCGAGGCCTCACGTAGCCAGCACTTCGCTCGTGCTCACTGAAATGTTCTGAAATGTGATTTTCAGTTGGGAATCTTCTTAATAAAGTAGACGGTCAGTGTAAGACTCCTGGACCACAAGTCCACTGTAGCTGCATAAAATTCTACTTATGACTGCTCTGTCTCAGCCTGTGTGTGCATGTTTCATACAGCTCTGGGATAGCTAGAGTAATATATTACATGCTGACCATCAAGTGACAGGATCATGTTTTCAAAGCCTTCTTTGGAGACCGTGTTAACTGATATCACGTCTTTCGTGAGGTGAAACGTTGTTGCATCATTGATTCTCTCTGCCATTTGGAACCTTTCTCATATAGCGCAACTCCGGCAAAGACTTCTCAAATAGTCTTTGACTGTTTTCCTTTGGGGCTGCACAGTGGTGTAGTGGTTAGCACTTTCGCCTTGCAGCTAGAAGATCCCTGGTTCGCGTCCCGGCTTTCCCGGGATCTTTCTGCATGGAGTTTGCATGTTCTCCCTGTGCATGCGTGGGTTTTCTCTGGGTACTCCGGCTTCCTCCCACAGTCCAAAAATATGCTGAGGTTAATTGATCATTCTAAATTGCCCGTAGGTGTGAATGTGAGAGTGATTGTTTGTCTTTGTATGTAGCCCTGCGACAGACTGGTGACCTGTCCAGGGTGTCCCCTGCCTTTGCCCGAGTCAGCTGGGATAGGCTCCAGCCCCCCCCGCAACCCTAGTGAGGATCAAGCGGTGTATAGATAATGGATGGATGGATGTTTTCCTTTGGTTGACATGCAGATCTGATTTTTTACTCATCATACAGAGCTTTGTGGTGCTGATTTGAGTGGTCCAACAATTTACTTGTGCTTCCCTGTGTAGTGTTGATGTAACAGTGTATACATGGTAAATTATTCCACTTGCTGTAAATTGGTTTTCAATTATTGTTGTTGACTCAATAGTGCTCTCTCTGGAGCTATAGTGTATAACTGGCGTTGGTGTCACACTGTCGGTTCCTGGGCTCATAAATGATTGCTTTCTTGATGTCCTTTTGTTTATTTTGTGAGTATATGTACACTCTGTTGGATGTTCATTGGAGTGTGTTGACATATATTTAATGTTTTTTGTTTCATTATGTATTTGGGGAGCTTCAGATACTTTGTGAGCTAGCTATCTAGCAAGCATTAGCCTAATCAACCCGCTGCTCCCTTTTTAGTGTGCTGTGTACGAGATGCCCAAGCCTGCTGACCAGAAGTTTTCTTATATTTACCAGGTGATACTCTGTTTTCTTAACTTGTTTTAATATTGTATAATTGTGTAAAATTGACTGTCAGTTCCTGAGAGACGTGCACGAGTGTGATGTGCACGAGACGCATGAGCCCGCTGACCAGAGGTTTTCTTATATTTACCAGTTACCAGAATAAATGACATAAAGAAGACGTCTCAGCCTTCCGACTTCTTTAAACAAAACTTACACAATGTAGAGTGGAGGGGTTTGAACTAGCCAGTAACAATGTGCATGGTTACATTAACAACTGCAAAACATTGCCAACAAACTACCTGTTCTGGATGTTGGATTCTTTTTTTTTTTTGCCACCACATATTCACCTTTTCAGTGTTACTATAAAGGGGGAATTTTGAGAGCCCTTAAATCATAATAAATTATGTTCTATCAGACAGACTTGTCTTGTAGATTAGTCATGGATAATAGAACAGTGCAAGTTTTCAGTTTGTATCTAGCAACAAAAAAGTTGCAGTATGATGAGTTTGACTCAAGTTGACTTACTAGATATTGTAGTGTAATATTTTTTGGATATGATGTGCTACACGTAATAGTTGATAGAATTATGGCAAATGCTATTAGAGTGAAAATCAGAGGTAAAACAGATGTATAAAATACATAATGGTACAACAAGGAAGGTTCTAGTTATCACTGATGTTTTGATGATGGTGTGTGTCTGTGGAGGACACACACGAACAAACACACACACACACACACACACACACACACACACACACACACACACACAGCTGGAATATCACAAAGTATAACCTGTGACTTTGGTGTGAAGATATATGGTTTTTGGAAAATTATGTGTTGTGTACTCGAAACATAATGGTGTAAGCTTAAGGTATTATAACTTTTAACATATACTAGTATAATATGCATGAAACCTATCACAAAATAATAAAGGGAAGATGTGGAGCAAAAAGTTTGAACATGTCAGGGCATGTTCTCTGTAAAAGATGATCTAATGATAACTTAATGCGCATGTCTTCTGTAAAGTGAGATCTAGGGTGAAATATGACAAACTGATGTCATGATCTGACCAATAGATTTAGAAAAGTACAATGGTGTCAAAACTGTCTCTCCTATCATAGGTGTGGAAAAATGACAAACACATGCAGCATAAAAGACGGTGCACAGCTCCGTACCTTCAGTTCTTCTTGGGGTGTTGTCACTGCTAAGAATTACTCCTGGATTTTTGTCGACAAATAAATCCTGCTGCCCTCCGAATGCTGACTTCTGTTGGTGATTTTTTGAAGATCTTAAAAGAAGCTTTTTAGACATTTGAACACAGTCGAGTCATAGACTCTTGCCTTGATCTGAGACTTGGTTTACACTTCATCAATATCACACTTCATACAGTCACAGTTTTTAAAAATATGTTCAGGGTCAAATAAATGTAGACAACTTGTAATATTTGCACCTCATACTCAGGCCCCTTCTTCTCATATGCCCCTTTTATTTATGTACTGATGCTGCACATTTGCATATGCTTACATATGACTGCACCTTGTGTGTACCTTTTGCACTGCTTTAAGTTATAACATGAGTTACACAACTGTTAAAAAAGATCAAATAAGCCATCCATGTAACAATAAGCTGTTTTCATAGACACGCTTGTACATATTATTTTTCTCCTACATTGTTATACTTTATATTTGGAATAAAGGAATTAATTTCTATTCTATGACATGCACAAAAGTCCTCTGCCTTAATCAAATATCAATAATTAATCAAATAATAGACATTGCTGGTATGCATCTGAACTACTAGAACACCAGGAAGGCCCAACAACACATAATAAAACTGAATATACAGTATCATAGGACTTTTTGACAATTCAGTACCAAGAAAGCACACCCAGGAAACTTAAACCGAATATAAAAAATGAAACACAAAGTCTATCTGCATGCGAGAACTGTTCAGGTACTGAAATGGAAAATATGAAATTGGAAATGTTCTGAGGCTTTGTTTTTATTTAAGGCAAACACGGACCAGACCTTCAAAACTGCAGTCAGTATGACTCACAGCCAGTCCCTCGAAATATTAGCAGTAGATAGAAAATAAATATTTTGCATCATCCTATCAATCTCTCCAGTATTTCTTTCAGACTGAAGTCAGGAACAAAGGACATGGTGTACTGTATTACAGGTCCTGAGGTGGACCTCTGTGACGCTGCTGCTGCTGCTGGTTTTCTCTGAGACTCTGGTAGTTTATTAGTTTGTCAGCCAGCTGAATCATTCATGGAAACAAAGAAAAAACCACAGTGACTTATGACTTATGTATCTTAGAGTGAAATAGAAAATAAACACTGTCCTTTGCTCACACACACCTACAGGCTGGCCTTGTGGGAAGCAAAACAAGATGCTGCAAAAGATAAATGAGGAGGATAAACTGCTGTTTGGCTTTTTGTGCTGCTGCTTTCATTGAAAGCCATTCAAAAGGGCAAAACTAAGAGGGCAGATCTTCATTGATCACAATGACCCCCCAGAGACTGAGCAGACAAGAACTCTCCAACACACACCCAGCGCTCTGGCCAGGTGAAGCAGCAGCTCTATACCCACACAAACAGACACTAAGGCGATAAAAGATCTGTATTCAGAGTCATGCACAAAACACCAAATGATGATAATCTCCCTTTCTCAAGTCTGCGCACACTCACTTCAACATGTGCGACGACACTCACTGACATAATGCATTATCCTAACCATAATCAATACCTATTCTAACCAAGCCTTAACCCTGCAAACAGTCCTTTGAAGAAGTGTTGATCAGTCCCAGCTCCATCTTGGTCTTCACTTGGGTTGAATATTGTCATCTTAGATTGTAGTCTTGTGTATGTTTGTGTGTCTGTGTGCAGTATCTTTATTGAAGGCTATCATACAAACCATAACAATGTCACCTACACACATGGAGAAAGCTCATTAACATATACTAAACTATTAAAGATATAAAAGTGTTGTCCTCAGTGGCTCTCTGTCATTCCAAACCCACATTACTTACATCTTCATAACATCAACCACCTCTGTTCCTCCCTCACCCCTGTCAGCACCGCCATCCTGGTCCAGTCTCTGCTCACTTCCTGCCTGGATTACTGCAACTCGCTTCTCTCTGGTCTCCCCACAAGTCCCTACTCCAACTAGTTCAGAATGCTGCAGCCCGGATCATCACCAGGATGACCAGGATCACTTCTCTCCACCACATCACCCCTGGTCTCCAACAACTTCACTGGCTCCCAGTCACACACTGCATCATCTATTAAATCATGCTGCCAACCTTCAAGGCCCTCCATAACCTCGCCCCTCTGTACCTCACTGAACTCCTCCACATAAACACACCAAGCCAGACTCTCTGATCATCTTCCACCCTCAACCTCACCATCCAGCCACATATGACCACCATGGAATCCAGAGCCTTCGGCTGCTCTGCTCCCATGTGACATCCGAAACATTGACACGCAGGACATTTTCCAGTCCCATCTAAAAACCCACCTGTTCAAACACGCATACTCACTTTGACTTCCATTCCTTTTTTTTCTTCTGTTTTTATAAAATTGCTAAATTTCTTCCTTTTAACTTTTTACATATTTAATTTTTGTATTGTTAATGCGAATGTGTTTTAACTTTGCACTATGCCTTTGGGTGCTTTGAAAGGCACCTATAAATAAAATGTATTGTTATTATTATTATTATTATTATTATTATTATTATTATTATTATTATTATTATTATACACTAAAACCATAAAACCATTGACAGGTGAGATGAATAACAATATCATCTCATTGCAATGCAATGTTCTGCTAGTAAACCTTGGGTTCTGGATGCCACTTTAACATGTACCAGCCACCTAAACATTGTTGCAGACCAAGCACACCACAAAGCCAATGGTACTCCCCCAACAGTACAATAAGCTTTGTCACACTACAGAAACTGCTCAGGAATGGCTTTAGAAACACAACACTGGCCTTCAAACTCCCCAGAGCTCAATCTGATCGAGCATCTGTAAAATGAAACAAGCCCACCCCTCAACCGACTGGACCCAGTTGAACCGGTGCCAACATCCCACTGCCAGACACCACAAGCCACCCTCAGGGGTCCTTTGTCCATGCTTCAACAGGTCAGAACCTGCAACAGAGCAGCAAAAGAGGAACCTACGCCATATTAGGAAGACTGTTTAAATGTTGGGACTAATCAGTGTTTAGCCAATTACTTGTAGATTAAGTAAATTAATTGCCATGTGAAATCTGTAAATGTACAATAATGTTTTATCAAGCAACAATACACATTATATGAATGCATTGCTTAAACCACTAAAACAACACATAACTGCATATAATGGATATTTCTGCAGAAGTAACTACTGACATTAATACATTTTAATTATTTAATAAAATGATTTGAAAATATATTTTTTTCATATGCAGTTCAAATGATATTTTGGCCCTGCAGCACATGTTACATCTTGTGTTTTTAGAAACCAAAGATTCATAACTGCACAGATGAAATATAATTCAAAATATACTCAGAAGGAAAACTGTGAGCTGGGTGATTTGATTGAGGAGGAAAGTGTGTCCTTTGTTTGCTACATAAATGGCAATCATTTAAAGAGTTCATTTTCCATGAAGTGGCTCACCAAAACCCAAATATTCACAAATACAGATGATAAATATATTTGTCCGAAAAACCTTAAGGAGAGGACGATGAGACTATTATAAGACTAGAAGAACTATTTAGTCAGATTTTTGCAGTACCATATAGCCAATGCTTTTGTTGTTATTGCAGACATTGAATGTCTTAAGATTTGATTATGAGAGTTACTTAATATAAAAATACATTATTCTGGCTCTGCTTTATACATTTTAAGCTGTTTTGTAAGCCCATGCAGTCATGTTTGTATGCATGACACAATAGTAAAACTCATTCATTCATTAATTTTAATATCACACCTTCAACCCTACACACCTCCTCATCTGAAGACAGGAGCTGCAAACTCTAACCACAAAGCAAAATCACAATAGACACACTACGCACACATTCATTCAGATATAAAAATTGCTCTCCAATAAGAGATGCATACACAATTAAATATCTGTTATATTACACAGACACACACTACGCACATGCACACACACTCACAAAGAAAGCACTGAAAAGAGTGACCATTGATGCAAGGCTTCCATGGAGATTGGTTAGATAATGGAGCGAGGCTGTTAAGGCTGAGGATGAGATGGTGATTGCCAAGCAGGCCAAAAACAAATTAAAGCATTAAAGCCCTGGGCTCATTTCTATATTAATGCAGCTATGATGAGTTTCTACATTAATAGAAGAAGGATGATTATCCACTCCAGGGTTTCTTAAAATTCACCCAAACCTGACCAAAAGATTTCAAGAGCTGTTAGATCTGAAAACATACATTTATAATGTTGTTTCAACACCTTGTGGTCGGCACAATTTAACTTTACAGTAAACGGAAATCTTCTGAAGCCCCACACAGGCTGCACAAAGAGGAGAGAACTGAGACCCAAGTTAGACTGAGAGCTGTTTCATCAAGTAGCAATGGCAGGTTTTTAAACAGATTCTTTCTCTCCGCTACACACATTTATAAAAAAAAAAATGTCACTGTCAGTAAAAAATTCTCTGAACCTTATTCCTTCAGTGCTGAAGTTACTTGTAGATAAATTCAAGATTTTAATGATGGTACCACAAAGTGCTTTCCTTCTGCAGTATTTAGGAGGAGATACACTACTGTTCAGAAGTTTGGGGTCACTTGTAAATGTCCTTATTTTTGGAAGAAAAGAAGTTTTTTTCAATGAAGATGACATGAAATTAATCAAAAATACAATCTAGACATTGTTAATGGGGTAAATGACTATTCTAGTTGAAGAAAGCTGCTTTTTAATGGAATATCTACATAGAGATATGGAGGCTCATTTCCAGCAGCCATCACTCCTGTGTTCTAATGGTACATTGTGTTAGCTATAAGCCCACTGTTTTAAAGTTACCATCGCCACCGTCTTGATCTTTTTAAACTATATGTAATGAAAGGGCAGTGGATCAGAAAGAGATTTTGACATTTTGTAGGGTGATATGGAACCAGCCTGTCAATTACAAAACATACCCTGCTTTATCATCTGTTTTCTCATTAAAGAGACCATAATTTATTACTAGAGCAACATGCTGTATTCAAAAAGTCTCGAAACTGGCAATTTAGACCATAAACTTAATAGTAAAATATCTACCGAGGTTACAGATGAAGGGAGAAATAGGGTCTCATAGACTTCTATACAATCTTTTTTTACCCAAAGTCACCAGAGTCACCAACTACTGGCTGTTAGAAAGGATGCAGGTTTAAATCATTTCTGCCTTCAGATCCAGAGGCAACTTTTATCTTTCATATCAGTTCTTTGTGCATAGGTGATTAAACAACAACAGTATGCATCATGATGGACACTACATCAATAGCAATTTAAACTAGAAAAACACCCAAAGAGCACAGAACTCTGCCAAGGTTGTTCATTCCCTCATATGGCATTGTCAGAAGTGCAACATCATTTTTTTTTTAAAGAGATGCAGTATTTGTTTATTAAGTTTTGATTATCAGAAATCACGGCAGCATAGAATTTGGCCATTTAAGAGAGATGAACTCATAAACAAAATTACCTTGCACTTAGCACAGGTGTGTGTTGTGCATGTGTACGTTGTGTACGGATACCAAATCGCATAACCTAAATATGTAGCGGGTGGCAGGAATTGATGGGACTCAGAAACACCCCCACAATTTTATCAATTGTTCCTTGTATTGCATTTTCAACAGATAAGTCTGCAGCGGTCGATTTATAGTAGGATCACAATCGTGATCGTCAGCAGGCAGCTAATGTAGTGTTCACTTGTCGTCATAGTTACAGTGACACATCTCACAATGATACGGAAAACTTTAACAAATCTGTGGGTTTCTGACCTTCCCTGAAAATTTCATCCAGATCCGTTTTTGAGTAATGTTGCAAACACACAGACAGTCAAACAGATGGATAAATGCGCGCCGGTTGTTACATAACTCCACTGCATTCCTTGATGAAGTAAAAAAACTGCTCCATACAACAAATGACAGTTTGACTGAAATACATTACATGAAATCACTTGAGGAAAATGCATAGCTGACTGCATGAACAAACCCCAAGCATACTTCCTCCCTGGCTTGTGAACAGCTTGTCTTACTTTGAACTTGGAGCCCTTTCAGCCTTCGTTGCTCTGCTGTTGGCTTCTGTGCAGGTCTCCTGTGGTGCATACAGACCTGCTGAAGACTGCAGTTGACGGGTATCAGTGATCCCTGGTGATTCCCAGTGATCCTTTGCAAACACAAGCTTTGTGATCTAAAAACACCCATCGCCATGTGTCCCCTACCACCTCCACCTAAGTGGTGCACCCCTGCCGGCCGGCTCCAAGGGCTGACAGGCTTCACATCAGGGTGCATACAGAGGTCAGAGTCAGATCCCTGTCAGCTGATATCCAGTCCAGGTCAGAACCTCAGTGTGGTGCAGCGGCTTCACCCTGGTCACTTTCTATGCAGCTTCAGGCTTAACTTGCGCTCTTTATTCAATATCTATCAAGATGAGGTAATTTTTGTGAAAATGCAATTATTTGTGTGTTTTTCATTGCTGTGTTAACATTCAAATGATTGTTTCTGTACCCAGAGAAATACACTGAAGTGGTTCCATTTAAAGTGTTTCGCCAGTGCTCAACATCAATCACAATCTGGACAAAATGCACTCGACAAAAATTGCTTTGTGAGGAAATCCCAACATAATGATCTGACTGATCAGCAGCAGATGTGATGTGGTTTGAAGTGATGCATATCACACCCTAATGTAGGCTGTAAATGAAGTCAGTGTGCTGTATGTGTAAAAAAGTGTTCTTTTTATGCTTTTAAAATGTTGTTTGTGCCTGTCATAATCACATATTTTCTGTCAGTAAACAAGAGAGTAAACTCCCTAAACCCTGAGCTACAACAGCGTCCTGTCGTTATCAACAGAACCTCATATCCTCTGTACACAGTGTATTTAGTAGGTAAATCTCAACAGTACATTTGTCACCACACCGTCAGCTTATAAGTGTATGGCTTTTAGCTCTGTTACTTTAGATATACACGAATAAACTATTTATTTCAGTGGCAAGGAGCTAAACATGTAGTACTTTGGTGTTGGTGATTGCAGTGGTTGAAGTAAATTTACTTTTTCCCTGAGTTCACATAATTTATTTACCACCGACTGCTTGCTGGTTTCTCCATCTACTCAGTACTTGGGTTTTAATATTAAAAAGGCCTTTTTTCAGTGGATGAGTATGGTCTGTTCATTTTGTGGTTGGGAATAGTTGTGCATGTCAGTACTATGGGGTGTTTATACCTGTGTTTTTATATAATTCTGCTTATGTATGAGATGTGAATACATCTGATATATGTATGAATGTATGCACAGTGATGGAAATATTACCAAAAAAGGAATATATGGGTATATACTGGGCTATCTACTATACATTATTCAAATGACATGACTACACACAGTCATTTCTCTCTCCCTCCATCTCCATGTCTGTTTGATTTCCATTTAAAACAGTCTCCCGATTAACTACCCTGGGAAAGTCCACCCTCCTATCACTAGTATTGATCTAACAGTCAGTAACGTAGACACAGGAGGTGTGTGAGCATGTGTGTGTGTGTGTGTGTGTGTGTGTGTGTGCAATTTAAGAAGAAAATTTGTAAGTAAATACAGCTCTGTGCAGGCTATGAATAATCCTTAATGTGACTTCCATTGCATTTCATCCTAAACAATGGCCTTTCTCAGTGTGTGCTTTTAATTGTGAGTCATGGTGGTTTTCTCACAGCCTAAAGCTAAGTTTGGAGATAAATAAACAAAACTGTGAAGAATACAACAATATAACTAAATAACCTAAAGCTGAACTCCAACACTGACTAAAGTGAACTGAAACTAAATATGTGAACTGTCAAATGCATTTTTTTAGCACAGTCGGGGAAAAATGTTTTGGCCTTGTATAACAATAATCTGTTGAATAATATATCTGCTGATGACTTGTTTCAGCTTGAAAAACAAAAAATACTCTGTCATACCAGGGATATCACAAATGCAACTCAACCTTAAAAACTCGAAAAGTAAAAGTGGTACATGAAGATATATTCAAGTTCTTAGGGGTGAAGTACTGCTTGTTGTTTATATAATCAGGGCTCCAAACAACAAAGTAAAGTAAAACTCCAATATCCAACCCAATCCAATTTAAATTTCACTGACACTGGCAACAAATCTGATAAGTATATTATTCTCCTCTGGACTGCAAAACAACTTTCTGCTTTCAAGGACAACGGCAGACTGTTCTGTTATACCTGCAGCTGCAAAATGAATTTCCCATGAGATTACAGCAAATTAATTACAAATTGCACAATGCTCAACCAGCATAGCACAGTTGTATTCAGCTCAGAGAATGTGTGCATACAGTGTGCAAGTGCAAAAGCAACTGTTGTAACAAAGAGGCATCACAGTTTGTGGAGACATGCTCTTTTGTTATAGGGCAGGAGAACAATGGGGAAACCATTTATTAGGTGTCATTAGTTCACAGAGAGTTAGTGTACGTAACGCACTCTGAGCTGGCAATAAATGCACAGCAGTGCTGCATCAGGATGATGCTTCATATCACACATGAACAAAGTGCATATTTATTTCACCTCTTCATCTCTATTGGAGCAGCTCTTCAGGTCTGTCGGCATATGTACCACTACAAAACTATTTTCTAAGCTATCTTTTCTAGTTAAAGTCCTGGAGTCACTGGTTAATAATCATCCAATCATCCATCCATCCATCCATCCATCCATCCATTATCTCTACACCACTTAATCTTCATTAGGGTCGCACTGGGGCTGGAGTCTATCCCAGCTGACTTAGGGTGAAGGCAGGGGACACCCTGGACAGGTCACCAGTCTATCAGAGGGCTACATATAGAGACAAACAATCACACTCACATTCACATCTGTGGACAATGTCACAGTACGGGGGGGGGATTTGATCCCAAGAGTGAGAGCATACAGAGCAGGCGATAGATGGATCTCAATTAAACTGGTTTTAGAGGAGGGCAGCAGGAGTCCTCGTCCTCACTCCAGAAGACGACTGTGGGGAAAACAGGCTGCTCTGATGGCTCAGCGTTGTACCGTGGTCTCAGAGGAGGCAGTCAGTCAGTAGGCTCCGACACTGAGTGCAGTGCGGAGCTGGTCTTTATTACCGCTGGTGGATCAGCTGCATGTGTGAGTCTTCCACTGCTGTTCTTCATCCATGTTGATCTCCAACAGCGTGGATGCAGCATGTAGAGTGACACACACCCGCAGTAGAAGGGCAGACGGCAGTAAAGGGAGGGTCAAAACCCTGGCTGTGACCTACAATTTAGAATCACCAATTAACCTGCGCGTGTTTTGGGGCTGTGGGAGGAAGCTGAAGTACCCGGAGAAAACCCACATGCACAGGGAGAACATGCAAACTCCATGCAGAAAGATTCTGGGAAGGCCAGGAATCTTCTAGCTGCAAGGCAAAAGTGCTAACCACCAAGCCACTGTGCAGCCCCTGGTTAATAATCAGCTCAAAATGATACTATATCAGCTGTAGACAAGGGGAAACACTGCTGTCCTCTTTGCTGATGTAACAAAAGCATTCAATACCTTCGACCGCAGTATGCTCATGGAAAGGTAACATGACACTGGGTTTGATTCTGTTGTGTGAATAGTTTAAGGACTACCTGTCTCACTGTCAACACTGTATAATTATAGGAAATGATCAATACTATTCTCTATTGCTTTTCTAATTCAGCACAGTCAGCCTTTCCAACAAGCCTTTGTCAAATGGCAAGATGTACTTTTCAAATTAAAATTAGACCTGAATACAAACAGGACTGTATGCTGTTTTCCAGAGCCAGAGATGTTGTAGATGACAGTTTGCAAATCACCACTTTGAGTGGACAGAACTGGTCTCAGTGTACAAATGTCTTGTATCTGGTTGGATCAAAAACAATTACATTTCCTACTGAGTCACTTGTCACCAACCAGAGACATTAAACAATCTTTTTTCTTTTTTGGTACAGAAATACACAGAAATAATGTTTTTAGTCACAAGGCACTGAATAGCAAGATGCCACCATACCTGGCATACAAACTAAAATTGTGAAAACTGTTTTTAGTTTTTATGTTGCACACTTGGACCATTTCATAACAAACATTAAATCTTAACACCACTGTAGCTGTAGGTCAGTTTAAAACCATGATCACAAACCACTTGCCTCTTGACTGTTTTAACCCTGTTCTGTAAGTAATTAATGACCTATTTATTCTCTTTTAATTGTACTGTTGACATCATTGAAAATGAGAGCATGCCCACAATAATTCCTCAAGATTTAAATAGAGGTTGAAGTGCTTTAATGTGATTCATTGACAGAAGCTTTCTGCAGACCCTAGATTCAGCATCTTACATCAGAAATACTCTTCTTGTAATAAATATCAATTTGACTTGGCAGGAGGGTTTTCTCTACCATTTGCCCCCCCCACCCACACACACACACACACACACACACACACACACACACACACACACACACACACACACACACACACACACACACACACACACACACACACACACACAACATAGAAGCATGCATAGAGCGAAGGAAATTAATCTGGAAATAAAGGCCCTCAAGCATGCATACACAGAACTGAACCTAATGCAGGTGGAGGTTGGGGTGGAGAAGATTGTTAAGCATGTCTGAAACACTGACAGTAGCCAGTACAACACAGCACATGAGGTGAATCCGTATGAGGGCTTTTAAACATTCCACAAAAGTAGTCCTGTTCAGGCAGTACTAGTGTGTACATATGGATGCTGACAAATTAAAGGAAA